>NW_005871397.1:458799-583263 GCF_000147115.1 Myotis lucifugus | reverse complement strand
CATTTTCCCAGGTGTGAAAATTCGTGGCCCAAACGAGGCAATGTAGATCCCCTACATCTCTCTTAGTGCTCTATCTTTCCCTCTCTTATCATGTCTCATTTTCTGTCTTGTTATAAAGTATTTCCTATCCACATCTTGAAAATAAGGTTCTTGTTTGATATGTTTTTATATCTATGTAGTCCCCATCAAAATGCTAGTTGGGCCAAAACCGGTTTGGCTCAGTGGATAGAGCGTCGGCTGCGGACTGAAAGGTCCCGGGTTCGATTCCGGTCAAGGGCATGTACCTGGGTTGCGGGCACATCCCCCCCAGTAGGAGATGTGCAGGAGGCGGCTGATCGATGTTTCTCTCTCATCGATGTTTCTAACTCTCTATCTCTCTCCCTTCCTCTCTGTAAAAAATCAATAAAATATATTTAAAAAAAAAATGCTAGTTGGATTAATTCATCACTGAATGAAATATGACACTATTGTTCTATGGTGCTCACATTGCTCTTAGACTAAATTTATTTGATTGAAATGATGGGAAGGAATTACCTATTGAAGATGGCCAGGCACAGCCATTTGCCAATGAAAGAGCTATTTGTGTTCAATCCAGTGGCTGTTGATGTGGTGAAGAGAGGCTGCTAGCCACACACACACACACACACACACACACACACACATACTCTAGAGGCTCAATGCACAAAATTCATGCAAGGGGCTCAGACCTTGCATCGACAGTGGCTTGCCTTGGCCCGAGGCAACTGCAGCCACCTAGGCCCTCGCAGCCCAGGCTTCGTCTGGAAGGTCGTCCAATCTAATTAGCATATTATGCTTTTATTATTATAGACTAGAGGCCCGATGCACGAAATTTGTGCAAGAGTAGGCCTTCCTTCCCCCGGCTGCCGGCACTGGCTTCCCTCTGGCACCCAGGACCCGGGCTTCCCTCGCAGCCTCGGCTTCGTCCGGAAGGATGTCCAGTCTAATTAGCATATTATGCTTTTATTATTACAGATTATTATAGATACTAGAGGCCCAGTGCACGAAATTCATGCAGGGGTAGGGTCCCTAGTGGCTGCCTGCCACCGGCTGGGGCCTCCCTTCCTGCAGTTGGTTGGCCAGTCCCACTCCTTGGTTGAACTCCCCGTCGAGGGGACAATTTGCATATTAGGCTTTTATTATATAGGATTTTAAATCTTTATGTTAAAAGTATTACATATGTCTCCTTCTTTTTCCATTTTCCATATATATTTTTTTACACAATCAAGGTGTTTCTGCCTTGTGACAGACATTAAGACCAAAGATAAAATTCTTGGGTTACTTTCCCAGGTTTAATTTTATTATTAACTAGAGGCTTGATGCACAAAATTCGTGCAAGGGGCTCGGCCCTCGCAGCCCCAGCTGCCTGGGCCCCCCGCAGCCCCGGCTTCATCCAGAAGGTCGTCGGCACTACAAAATGGTCATTCTGCTGTTTGATCTAATTAGCATATTAGCTCTTATTGTATAGGATACTAAAAGCATGAGTAATAAGACTATTTAGTTGTTTGATGGAAGTTACCTCTAAAAGAGACACTGGTTGGAAGTTTGGGCTTTGGAATCGGGATTGTGGCTTTCTGGAATACCTGGCAAATGATGACAGGCAAGTTAAGGAGCACAACATTATGGGTACCACTCTCAGTGCATTCTGTGTGAATGGTGCCTCCTGGTGTTATACAGGAGTGAAGAGTCCATGGATAGGTCTTAGTCTCTTTATCTATAAAATACTGATACCTTGATGGTAGGAATCCTTGAGTTAAGGTGTGTAAAGCACTTAGCATAGAGTTAGAATAGTCAGTGCTTAATAGTTAGCTACTGCAGTTATTTCTAGTGGCAAAAAGAAAGTATAGGAGTGATGCCTTAGGAGTAGTCCCTTTATCTACCAGTAAATAATATTCAGAAAAATACTGGATTAGAATCATCCCTGTTACACCAAGTTAATCTAAGGAGCTTTAGTGAATTAGGTCACAGGAAATAACCAGATTACTGAAGCATCCTGGCCTCTATAACTTTTTCTTCTATAAAGCACAGTCCTTTGCAAAATGTGTATCCTACTCGATGTAGACATGAAGAAATAGATGCATTTTGTGAGGCAGGAATCTAGGTTCTTTGGATCCAAAGTAACTGACTTTTATTCACTTATTTCAGGATCATTTATCAGTGTCTGTGGTACCAAGGGCTCTGTGCTAGACAAAGTGCTGTGTCTGAGTATTTCTCACCGACTCCGTCTTATCTTTTATTTTAGGTTGTTCATGATGCTAACACACTTTACATTTTTGCACCTAGTGCACAAAGCAGGGACCAGTGGGTGAAGAAGTTGAAAGAAGGTAAAACTCCTATAATGAAATATTAATCTGTATATAATTTTAGGACAGACCATTATTATTACTAAAATAGAAACACAGCTAATGTATCTTGCATTTATAATCTTTTACTATACAATAAGTATTTCTCCAAGGACATTCTGTTACCTAAGTGATACATATTGAAGATAACTTCTTTTTTTATAATCTGATTCCTTCTAGTGGTATATACATAGTTTCTAAGAAAAGCATGGTTTTATTTAGTGCATGATATATTTAAAACCAATAAAGCACTGGGCTTTTATGATAACGGGATTTGATATTTTCTAAGAAATTGACAATGTAGTCAACATTCGGTGTGGATGAACTGACTTTGCTTAAAGTATTTAAATGAGTGGTTTGTCCCATACGACCCTCATTGCTTCTTCTGTAAAACAGAATGGTGGTGGGCTGACTTCTTTGCTTATCCATTACAGTGTAGCCCAGATTACTTCTGCTAACAAAGGTGCTTCACAAAAAAAAAAAAAAAAAGGAGGCAAAAGAGAACCATATGGATTTTTCTGAATGCTGGGTTGGATGATGTTATGAGGTAGTTCTCATAATAAATATGGAATCTGAGAAATAAAGAATGGTTGACTGTTACTAAAGAGACATTATCATCTCTGCCTTATTTCACTAATCATTTAATGTGTTTATGAATTGCAGAAATAAAGAACAACAATAATATTATGATTAAATATCATCCTAAATTTTGGGCAGATGGGAGTTATCAGTGTTGCAGACAAACTGAAAAGCTAGCACCTGGATGTGAAAAATATAATCTTTTTGAGAGTAGTAAGTATTCGTTTTGTTCTATGATTATATTGTGCTCAGGATGTACATATTATTGGTGGAGTGAGAAAGTGACATGATTTTGATTTTGAGGTTGGTTAAGTATGGCCTTTGCACTTTCTAGCACAGCGTAAATACTGGGCAGGTGTACTTGTAAGAATAATTATATTTAATTAGTAGTGGGATCATTTCATGGAATCACAATGTCTAATCAGTTTGTGGGGCCTTTTATCACAGTGTGGAAGCCTGCTAAAAATGACTATTAAAAATGTGAGCCTAGTATGGCACCATCATCACCTTTTTTTTCAACTGTATTGAGGTATAATTGACATATAAAATTGTAATATATTTAAAGGATAAATGTGATGATTTGATCAACTTACGTGTTGTGAAAGGATTCCTCCCATTGAGTTAACACATCCATCACCTCACATGTTTACCCTTTTTTGTGTATGAGTGAGAACATAAGTTATACTCGCTTAGTCAATTTCACTTAAACACTATAGAGTTATCAATTATGTCACTGTGGTATACTTTAGATCCTCAGACCTTGTTCATCTTACAATTGAAAGGTTGTACCCTTTCACTAACATCTCTGTTTTCCTACTCCCAGCTCACTTTTCTATGAGTTTTGACTTTTTTTTTTAAGATTCCACATATAACTGATACCATATGGGTGACACCTATGGAGTATCCCCCAAAAATGTGTACACGCTTTGAATGATTATAAAGTCAGTGTTTGTTAACATACAGTTCGTTTTCAAAATTTGAAAGAATCTACAGAAATACTTTTTTTTGTCAATGCCTGTTTTCAAACTGATGACCGTCCTGGTCCAGGCACTGCTGATAATGCGAAGCAGTGGAATCACAAACATCAGGAATCATTTTCTTTGGTATATGTGCACCCTCAATTCGTTAACTATTGCCAGTTTTGACTATAAACGTTATCTTTTATGTGTCCCCATAAAAAAAAAGTCTAGTGGATAAGCTTTCTTTGTTCAAAGCTTAGTCTGGTTCACCCATTATTTCAAATCAGTTAAACTTGAAAAAGAGTGAAAATTAAGTGAGTTATTAGGTGTTAAACTGTATATACATTTTTGGGACACTTTGAATAAATATAAAGGCAGTGTTTGTACTTCAACTGCATTTTCAAACTTCCAGTAGCATCTTAGGGTGAAATTCCTTTGTTCAAAGCTTAGTCTGGCCGAAAAGAATGAAACATCAATTGAGCTACCAGCTGTTAAAGTGTATATTTATGTTTTGGGGACACCCTGTATGTCACATTTTCAACACACTTATGTTGTTTCTATACCTTGGATATTGTGAATAATGCTGCAGTGAGCATGGGAGTGCAAATATCTTTTCGAGGCATTGATTTTATTTCCTTTGTGTATATATATACCCAGAAGTGGTATTGCTGGGTCATATGGTAGAACTATTTTTATTTTCTTGAGAAACCTCCATACTGACTGTACCAGTTGACATTCCCAACAGCAGTGCATGAGGGCTCCCTTTTCTACATGTCCTCACCAGCATTTATCCATGGTGTTTTTTGTAACAGCCCTTATAATAGATGTGAGGTGATATATCATTGTAGTTTTGATTTGCATTTCCCTAAAGACTAGTGATGTTGAGCATCTTTTTATATACCTGTTGGCCATTTGTATGTTTTCTTTGGAAAAATGTCTTCAGCTCCTTCGCCCATTTTTGATTGTTATTATTATTGCTATCGAGTTGTATGAGTTCCTTGTATGTTTTATGTATGTATCCCTTATCAGATATGTGGTTTGCAAATATTTTCTCCCCTTCCATAGGCTGCCTTTTCATTTTGTTGACGGTTTCCTTTGCTTAATAGAAGGTTTTTAGTTTGATATAATCCCACTTGTTTACAAAGACTAAAGAAGGTCCCAATCCCTATGGCCTTTACCACCTGTTCAGAAAGACAGAAATACAAACCGACTTGAACAGCATGTTAAAATTCTGTTGCAAATATTAATACAAGCAACATGCACCATAGTGAGAGAGTCAGAGTGGAATTCTTGCCTATGTGTTCATTTTCATTTTTCCTTAAAATGATCAATCATTGGTAGATGGCATGTTGACCTACCTTTGTTGTCATTTTCAGGTATAAGAAAAGTACTACCTCCAGCACCAGAAACAAAGAAGGTAGGTGGCCTTTAACTTTGGAAGCACTTGCAGTTTATTGAGTATGCTTATATTCATTCAGGTGATGCTGTATGCCCCACCCCAACCCCCATCATATCAGAAACAGATATGCTCTAGCTTATTTGATTTTTTTGGGGTGTCAAATAGTATTAATTGTATCAGATATTGTACAATTAATAGTATAGTATTAATAATATAGTATCATCTGGCATTTTGCCTGTAGTTTGGCTTCAAGAATTGTATAAGAGGCCCAGCCGGTGTGGCTCAGGGGTTGAGCGTCAACCTATGAACCAGGAGGTCAGGGTTTGATTCCCACCCAGTCAGGGTGTGTGCAGGAGGCAGCCAATCAATGATTCTCTTGCATCATTGATGTTTCTCTCTCCCTCTCCCTTCCACTTTGAAATAAATAAAAAAATATATTTTTAAAAAGAGAATTGTGTAAGAGGTGTGGGACTTCACAGGAATATTTTCGTCTTAAACCCGCAGTCTTATGGCACAGGAGTGACTGCGCGGATTTAGTGACATACCTTTGAAGAGTGGGATATGGTGGGAAGCACAGGTACGCTGGACCCAGACAGGGCCTGATCCAACGTGAGTCTGATAGGAGTGACCTTGAGTGGGTTACTTAAAACCTTGTTTCCTCAGTTGTAAATGGGGAATTATGTGTTAAGAATAAGTAGGTACTAAGTGTGTGTCTCGCACACAGGAAGACAGATGTAAATTCCTTTGAGTGGGAGGAGACCAGATAAAAGTCTCCACTCCATGGTGTGTTTCCCCATTGCAGGCCGTTTGAGCAGCGGGTCTCCCTTTTCTGGTTTCTACTCACATATCACCCTTCCTTCTTCCTGGAAAGCTGCCCCTGCCTCTGAGCAGAAGCCTCTTGAAGTTTAAAGATAGTGTTTACTCCTGTCCTATATTCTGAACCCCATGAGAGGTCCAGTAGCATCAGGCTTATGGGCGGGTTCACCAGATGATATGAGGCAGACTCGAGGGTTCTGCTTTATTCTGTGGTGATGTGTGAATCACTCGGTGTTTGACTGCACACAGACGGAAAACTAAGCTTTCACACGTTCTCTCTTTTTCTTAGCGAAGGCCTCCCCCACCAATCCCACCTGAAGAAGAAGATAACAGTGAAGAAATAGTTGTAGCTATGTATGATTTCCAAGCGACAGAAGCACATGATCTCAGGTTAGAGAGAGGCCAAGAGTATATCATATTAGAAAAGAATGATGTTCATTGGTGGAGAGCAAGAGATAAATATGGGTAAGTGTTCCCTCTCTGTGTGTGACACACGGTGGGGTGGTGGGGGTTAAGTGCTGAGAAGAGGAAAATGTATAACTCCCATGGAATGAGACTGGTTCCGCTGGCCATAAGAGAAAGTACACATTATTACTTTGCAGTAATGCAGTGTATTTTTTTTCTCTTCTTTTTTAAAATATTTATTTATTTTTTAAATTTTGTTTTATTGCTTAAAGTATTACAAAGAGTATTACATATGTCTCCTTTCCCCCCCCCTCTTGACATTCCCCCGGCCTCCCCTACCCCCCAGTGTCTTGTGTCCATTGGTTATGCTTATATGCATGCATACAAGTCCTTCAGTTGATCTCTTACCCCCTCTCCCGCCCCCCAACCCTCCCAGCCTTCCCACTGTAGTTTGACAGTCTGTTTGATGCTGCTCTGCCTCTGTATCTATTTTTGTTCATCAGTTTATAATGGTCTTTATTATCCATAAATGAGTAAGATCATGTGGTATTTTTCTTTCATTGACTGGCTTATTTCACTTAGCATAATGCTCTCCAGTTCTATCGATGCTGTAAGGCAGTGTATTCTTATCAGTGATGCAATAAATGTGAATGGATTGACCACTTCTTTCCAGAAATTAGAATACATTACACTGGTCTCTTTCTCATTCATGATATGTTTAATTGGATTATTTTGATCTTGAGAAAAACTGCATTTTTATGTTTTTACCCCCTGAGGTAAGTAAGAGAGAGAGAATCTAAATGTATGTGACTGTATGTATAAAATACTTGCACAGTCAGGCATGTGCTAGCTCCTCTTAGCAAGAAATAATATCTGGAGACAATAGTTGGGGTGCTGGGATTCTAACTGCTACCGGATTGTCATTGCTTCTAGGTCTTTCTCAGTGTAACAGAGCTACACATACACACTTTGTGTGAATGTATTATGAGTTCTTACTAATAGTTCCAATTCAGAGTGAAGATTGCAAGGTTTTCACTCAAGTTTTAAATGTTATACATGTATCTCTTCTTTCTAATGTGGAGAATCTTGGCTTCTACCAAGATTCCACCTATTATGAATTCTTCTTAAACTGTAATGTGTATAAGAGTCATATGGGGTAAAAATCAAAGATTTCTTGGCCTCACATAGACCTTCTCAATTCAGATCTCTTGGGGTATGACCCAAGAATTTGCCTTGTTGACAAGCACTCCAGATAATACTGATATAAAAGGTCAAGGACTGTCTTCTATGAAATAATGTTCTACATGAGGTATTGGAGTGGTGGGTATTTTTACCCAACACTTTAACTTTTCTGAAGTATTGGTTTCTTTAAAACTTCCCAAGAAATTTTGAATTGAAGACCAGCATCATGGAATATTGGGAAGGGCCCTGAACCTAGCCACAAGTTCAGAGACGAGATCAAGTGCTGGCCCTGTTGCTGGCTTTGTGTGGGCATCATTATATGTAAAAATAACGGAGATAACCCTCTTCCTGGTGTGGGACCTTGAGAAAGCCTCTGAATCTTTCTAAGCCTTGGTTTCCCCACCAGAAAGTAGGTACAGAATGCCTGCCTATTTCAGAATCATTGTGAGGATCAAATGAGGAGGGACTTTGTAAAGCATTAAATGCTATCGCTGTATTGACTTATCGGGGGTCAGCTAGTCTTTCTTATAAACTTTAGGCAATATTATACTTTAATTATTTTAAGAAGGCAATAATCTTTCTTTTAATAACCTCTTAGTAAGATAATATCAATTTACCTAAAGTATTTTTCTTCTTTCTAGGAGTGAAGGATATATTCCAAGTAATTATGTAACAGGAAAGAAATCAAACAACTTAGATCAATATGAGTAAGTAAATGTTTATTTTGTAAATGTGGAGAACCAGAAAGTGTTTTCATTTCCTAATTACGTAAGGAATTGTGGAGGTTAATGGATATCTTTCATTATCTTTAGAAGGTGGCACTAACATATGCTTAACTTAGTTGTCTAGGTTGTAAAAGGTGCTGAGAGAATTCGTTTCTATAATACACTTTACCTGAAGGTACTATGTATAAATGGTTTCATACAAGCAATACAATTGAATTTATTTTAAACAAATCACATGTTAACTGACTTTGAAATGCAAGATCGTTGTTCATTCATTCAAGAAATCAGAATATAGTTTCTCAGAGTGGCCTTTAAAAAACGTTTGATTATTTTTTTCTAAGTATAATAATATATGATTATTGTTTTAAAATTGTTTGAAAATATTAAAAAGTTAGTAAGAAAAATTACTCATAAATAAAATAGATCTGTCAACATTAGCATATTTTTCTCCAGTCTTTTAAAAAATAGAATCATGCTATAGATAACTGTTTTATATTGTGTTTATTCCACTTAATAGAACATTATGAATCTATTTCCTCGTGTCATTAAATATTCTTCAGAAACACTTTTATAACTGCATTATATTTCTTTGTCATAAATTTATCAAATACTTGCTGAGACCTTAGCATGTATCAGGTACTGTGTTAGGCCTAGGGGGTATAGCCAGGCATGTGACATGGATGTGCAATAATTTGTATAATCATTTTCTTATTTGTGAGGCATTATGTTTGTGTAGGCATCTTCATATGTAAAAATAACTGAGATAACCCTCTTCCTGCTTACTGTCTTAAACCAGATCTCTAAAAATCAACGTACTGGGCTAACGGCTAGTTATGAACTGGCTAACACCCCTAGTGCATGCAGTCCGATTACTTTACAAAGAAAGCAATGGGCATACTATTCATATGCCACTAGCCGTGCATGGCCAGGTTTTAATGAGAGGCTCATATATAACAAACACTCTTTTGTGGTTATACTAAGGAAATGGACTGATGTTTCCATTTACTTCTTTAAAAACACCACCAACAACAATAACAACAATGAAAAGCTGTTTCCTCTGTCCGTGTCACTTCTTATAACATGAGTATACCTTAAAGATCTAGAAAAGGATTAATAGGTTCAAAAGTGACAACATTTAGTGGTATGATCCCTCAAGGTTGTTTATAAGTAGGCGATAGAATAAAAATATATAAATAAAAATAGTGTTTCTATTCTTAATATTTTTGGAGCCCGGCTGGTGTGGCTCAGTTGGTTGAACATCATCTCATACACCAAGAAGTTGCTGGTTCAATTCCTGGTCAGGGCACATGCCTGGGTTGCAGGCTCCATCCTCAGTAGAGGGGTGCAGGAGGCAGCCGATCAATGTTTTCTCTCTCATCAATGTTTCTATCTTTCCCTTTCCCTTTCTCTCTCTCTCTAAAATCAATAAAACATAGTAAAAATATTTTTAGAAAAATATAGCCAAATCCTTAGAATTAGAGAAGATACTAAAAGGGAAAACTTGGACCTGATTTTAAAGTGATCGAGAACTAACAGGTCAAGGACTGTCTCCTATGAAATAATGCTCTACATGGACAGTTGAGGTATTGGAGTGGTGGGTATTTTTATCCAACACATTAACTTTTCTGAAGTAATGCTTTCTTTAAAACGTGCCATGAAATTTTTAATTCAAGACTAGCATCATGGAATATTAGGAGGGGCTCTGAACCTAGTCACAAGGGCTGGCCCCGTTGCTGGCTAGGTTTGGGACCTTGAGGAGAGGGGTGTACTTGACAACCAGATAATCCCCTAAAATGTGAGGACTCCCTTATGACTCACGGAATTACAGATAAGGATTTTATGAAGTTTGTGATTCAGAACCATGAGTTTTTGGGTATAGCTTAGTGTGGAAATGTTCTCTCCTTTGAGGGCCTCTCCTCCTCCTCTGTGTGACTAAGTGAACTTGTGTAAGGTCTCGGCGTGGGAGTCCCCTCGGCCATGTGCCAGAGGTCAGGGATTCCACATGGCATTGTGCCACGCCTGCCAGATGAAAAGGGGAAACCTGTTCTTAATGTGACAGTCAGAGTTCCCCTTCTTCTCCTGCTGTCTTTCCACTCTTAAACGTCCCCAAGGTTAAAACGCCTGTTGGCAGCTGTTAAATCAAGAGTTCTGCTGTTTGTTTGGGCGAAGGAGCAGCCCAGGCAACACCCTGTCCACTGGGCTGGACTCAGGGTTGTGGACCTGAGGCTCCTAGGCCTGTCAGAATCCTAGTCAGGGCTCCTAATAACCCAGTTCTGACCTCCACAGCCAGGTAACAATTTGGGGAGGAAATGCTCAGAGGAACGGCTGCAGGAAAGAAAGTGGGTTCATGGTGATGGTCAATAAGATGTTCTTAATGGAAAGATGTTAAAGGAAGAAGGTGACAAAAATGAAAGGGCCCTTCAACAAGAAAAAGTCTAGAATAAGGCTTTGAGTTGGTGGCATAGGTGGCAAGGGCCAAATTAAGAACTGGCAAAGATCGGTAGCTGGTTCATTGGTTGTTTTCTATTTTTTTCTTTATTTATACCTGTTTTCTTTTTATGATTTACCCAACCCACCCTGCCCAAGAAGCTTGGCCGGGATCCTACTCAGTGCTTTCTGCGTAGGATCAAACCCCACTATGACATCTTGTTCCTCTGGGGTGTTTTGAAGTGACTAGCCAATCTGCAAACGTCATTCACATTGGAGTTGTGATATCTAAGAATGGAATGGCAAGTTATTTACAAATCCTGGGCTTGCTTTTTAGCTGTATAGTTCCTTCACCAAGGGGAGCTAAATGCCCCCTAACAGGCATTTCTGTGACAGGCGTGTGCAAGCTTTACGCGGGCTGGCACCTGCGTGGCAGCACTCTCTCCCACCATGAGGGCTCCTTCACATTATACCCCTGTGTGGATAGCTCTTCCTGACAGGACAGGTTCAGCAGAGTCACTATTGCCTCTGTTCAGAGAAAATTCAGATGTCCAGAGGGGCCAACCTTATTTCATAACATTGGAACCTCAGGAAATATGACCTTGGTAGAGGGTTTTCTGCCCACGGGAGGGCATTGAATACAAACAAAAAAAGTCAAGTTTAAAACGAAAGGCCTAAGAAAAACTGAGCTCATGCTCTTTGGCCTCCTTGCTTATGCAGTGGACCCTTGAACAACATAGGTTTGAACTGCGCAGGTCCACTTCTGCATGGATTTTTTTTTTATACTAAATACTGTTAATGTATTTTCTCTCTCTTATGGTTTTCTGGGTAACATTTTTCTTTTCTCCTGCTTACTTTATTGTATGAATGCAGTATCTACACTAATAAAAGGCTAATATGCAAATTGACCAAATGGTGGAACAACTGGTTGCTATGATGTGCACTGACCACCAGGGGGCAGAAACTCAACACAGGAGCTGCCCCCTGGTGGTCAGTGAGCTCCCACAGGGGGAGCACCGCTCAGCCAGAAGCTGGGCTCATGGCTAGCGAGTGCAGCGGCAGTGGCAGGAGCCTCTCCTGCCTCCGCACCAGTGCTAAGGATGTCGGACTGACAGCTTAGGCCCGCTCCCCTGAGGGCTCCCGGACTGTGAGAGGATGCAGGCCAGGTTGAGGGACCCCCCCACCCCCAGTGCATGAATTTCATGCACCAGGCCTCTAGTATAATATATACAATACATATGAATTGACTGTTCTGTAGGCTTCTGATCAACAGTGGGCTATTAGTAAAGTTGTGGAGCAGTCAAAAGTTATACTAGAATTTTTGACTTCTGGGATGGGAAGGTGGGTGTGTGTGTGTCAGCACTCCTAGCCCCTGTTGTTCAAGGGTTAACTGAAATCTCACGGAGAGGTTGGGGTGGGGCAGCAGAGAGAGTGGAGCACCTCTGAGGATGAAGTTGGCAATGGCAGTATCCATCTTTCCTCAGGAAAGATTTCCCAAGGGCTAATGAGTAACAGATCAGCATGCACTTGGGGCTGTGGCACGGAGTGTGCAGGGCTGCGGGAGGCAGGCTCCACTGTTTCGTCATCGTGGATTCCTACAGTAGAGCCTCGGTCACCTCCAGGGCCAGAACCAGTGAGTCTGGAGGACCCAGGAAGCCTGCTCTTCTGTTTTCCTCTGTTTCTTTCGACTCTTCCTGAAATTCAATAGGGAAGCCTCCATAATGACTTGAGATAAAAATCTATTGACTATTGGTGAGATGGGGGCTTGGGATAAGATTTAATTGAATTCAAGACAATAATGTAAAGTGACATTTCCTGCATGTTTGAGTCTGTGGAGGAAAATTTGTTCTTGCTATTATTATAATAAGTGAAAAATTGGAAATGATTTTTATTTTAAATATGGAAGAATAGCCTAAGTAAATTATGGCACATCCATACCATGATACATAGAACTATATTGTTTTGCAAAGACGTCAGTCATGCAGTTATATGAAAAATTTAGATTATGATATAACAAGTATAGTTTGATCCCACTTTCATAAAAATGTGTGTAGAAAATGTCTGGAAGTATATACGTTAAATGTTGCTAGTAGTTGTCTGTATTACTGAGATTATGAGTGATATCTTGTTCTTACTTATTGTATTTGTAATAAATGAGAAATATTACCTTGCTAAGTCTAAAAAGAATAACAAATAATTTAAGAAACCTGAGGTCTTAGATGTATCTTTTTCTGTTCAGATGGTATTGCAGAAATATGAATAGAAGCAAAGCTGAACTACTCCTCAGGAGTGAAGTAAGTGTTTATACTTGTTTCACGGTGTTGGTTTTAGCACCAGTTAATTTTAATGAATCCAGTCATTTCATGTACCTCTGTTCCTAAAGCCTAAAAAATACTGTAAGTACAGGGTTTTGTTTTCTTAATCATTTAATAGTGAACACTGGTGTATTAGTTTCCTGGGGCTGCTGTAACAAAGTCCCACAAACTGAGTGGCTTCAACAGTCGAAATGTCTTGTTTCACGTTCCAGAGGTGAGAAGTCTGGAATCAAGGTGCCAGCAGGGTTGGCTCCTTCTGAGGGCTCTGAGGGAAGGAGCTGTTTCAGGCCTCTCTGCTTCTCACCCTGTGTATGCCTGTCTCTGTGTTGCTATTTCTCCTCAATAAGGACTCCAGTCATTTGGAGTAGGGCCTGCCCTACATGACCTCATTTTAACTTGATTCCTTCTGTAAGTCCCCAAATAAGGCCACATACTGAAGTCCTGAGGGTTAGGACTCCAACAAGCTTTTAACAATAAGTTAAACCCATAACAGTAGATAATAGCTATAGATGGATAACATTTTCTTTACTCTCTTACTGATTTATTGTTTGCTTTGGTCCTAAAATGTGTTTTTCCTTTTTGTTTGAAGTTATTTGTGTTAAAATAATTAATATCAATAGTATGTTACTGGTCCAAAGACTGTGTGCCTGATACTTTGAAAGGCCAAAACTCAAAACTTCAGACTTTGGAGTAAGGAAAGCTTTATTGATCCAAAGGTGCCAACCGAGAAGATGGGAAACTAACCACAAATTCATCCTAAGAAAGTAGAGAGTTCAGGCTTCTTTTATGTCAAGGGAAGGGGAAATGGGAGGGGCTGTTTTTGTAAAACTCAGGAGCTAGCAGAATTCTTCTAGTGATTAGCATGTCCCTATGCAACCAAGCAGAGCTACTAGCCTGAGGCCATGGGAACAGGCACGCTTGGACAAGATGGAGTCAGAGACCCACATTTCCCTTAGTTAAAGTACATGATACCTTTTAGAAATTAGGTTTTAATAAAGCATTTAGTTGCCTTTAGACATAAATGTGCTGAAATTCTTACACTTTAAAAAGGATTAACTTGAAAGGATAAAATGTAGTACCGAGGAAACTATCATGGGCTAAGTAAGGTGACCCAAGTCTAACTGTGACTTTTCTAGCCTATTTCTCGTCTGTTAGGTGAGGAGTTAGATTAGCGGGTGACCTCTACAGTTCTCTGCATTTTTTATCCAGCTATTCCATTTATGAATGGTTTCCAGTCTTTTAAAGTCATGCTTTCTCATCTTATCTCCTGCTTCTCCCCACCAGGCAAGGTTTTGTTGGGCAATTGTTTCTGTAGTTTATGTTGAGAGAGCAATAACAGGTGACTTTGCTTGATTCGAATGACACGTAACCATGTGACTTCCCTGCAGGATTCTTACATGCCTCCCTGGTGACCCCACAATTGGCGGCAACTCTAGAGGAGTGGGTAGCTAGAGGACCTGAGGTTCAAATCCTGGGTCTGCTACTTATTAGCTGTGTGACCTAGAGCAAATTATCCAACCTTTCTGTGCCCATTTCCTTACCTGCGAAGTAAAGCCGGGATAGCGGTAGTACCTACCTCATAGGACTGTTTTGAGGACTAAGTAAATCCACAGATTAGAACATATTAAAATAGAATGCATTCTCAATAAACATATGGTAGCTACTATTCTGTTTACCAATAAAATGTTATATTATTGTCCCTAATTGTTCTTATTAGATTTTATTTAACTCTATTGTCTCTCTTGCTCTTTGGCTTGGAACCTATGAGGATTTATCCTTTAGTCACTTATTGTTGCTTCTGCCTTTTGGTTTTCTCTGCTTAAGTCACTTGTGCCTCCATCTCTCCTTTTGTAAAGAATGATATTTAACATCGATTTCCAGGGGGATTTGGGATTTTTAAAAACATGTTTGTAAAGAGCACTGAGATATTTACAGAAAAAAATGCTATTTAGATAGAAGAGGATATTGGGTCAGGATCAAACCTTTAGCAGATATTAAAAATGTATGAAATGAAACGCAATCATTAAGAAATAAATTTTTCAGTAACTGTCCCCCCTCATGTCCAATTCTTAAAGGAGTCGCAGAATCTTGTCTGTTAGTTCTGAAAGGGCCCCGAGAGATGATCTTTTTGAAATTTCTCATCCTGTGTGTGTGATTTGTGGATGGGGGGGATTGTGAGTGTGCTTTCTTAAATCTCGTGGAAAGTCATATGGAGGAACCCTCCTGGGAAGCTGTGCTTCTCCAAAGCAGATTTTCTAGGTAAAGGCTAATAATCGTTCAAGATTGGCTTCTTGACTCTTCTCCATGGCATGGATATGTGTTAATGAACTGAAACAATTCTCTTCACTTGTATTTCAGGATAAAGAAGGCGGTTTTATGGTAAGGGATTCCAGTCAACCGGGCATGTACACAGTCTCCCTTTACACAAAGTTTGGAGGGTAAGTAATCCTACTCTCTCTCTCTTTTTTAAATTTATAGTTTTGGTATGAAGTTCCTCTATAGTTCGTATGGATTCCTAATTTTCAACATTAAAAAGAAAACCTGAATTTGATTTTTAAAGTCTGTACTATATTTTATATTGATATTTCAATAATTTGCTTCATAGTTATATATATATATATATATATATATTATATATACATTATATATACATGCATATAAATTATATATGTATATTACATTATATATATATATAAATTTGTTGAGAATGGCTATAGAAATGTTAGCAACGTTAAACAAATAATTACTGAGCACTGTGTTAAGCACTACAGATACCACAGTGAGCAAAGTAGACAGACCCTGCCCTCCAATAGCTTAGTGGGCAAATTTGCTTCAGAAAAGCAAATAGTCAGTCAGGATAGTGTACGAATAAGTGCTATGTTAGGAGGGCAATGTTTGTGTGTTGGGGGGTGGATGGGGAAAATGGGGTACATAACCCAGGCACCTCTGAGTTAGTTATTGATGTTGTCGAGTGACATTCACGCTGAGACATGATGGGTGAGGCGGCGAAAATTGGAGGGAGGGCAAAGAATGTTTCAGAATCAGGAAACTGTCTGGGCCCAGAACCGGGGGGCAGGGAGGGATAGGATGAGTTTCAGGAACTGACAAGAGTGTATTGCACCTGGATTGTAGAATGAGGGGGACAGGATGAAGAGAGGAGAGAGAAGCCTGAGAAATAAATGTGAGGTTAGGTCATGTCAGTGTCAAGGAGTCTGAGCTTTATCTTTTTTTTAAAAAATATATATTTTTATTGATTTCAGAGAGGAAAGAAGAGGGAGAGAGAGATAGAAACATCAATGATGAGAAAGAGTCATTGATTGGCCGCCTCCTGCACACTCCCTACTGGGGATGGAGCCTGCAACCTGGGCATGTGCCCTGACAGGGGATCGAACTGTGATTTCCTGGTTCATAGGTTGAAGCTCAACCACTGAGCCACATCGTCTGGGTCTGAGCTTTATCTTAAGAGCAGTAGGAGTTATCTTTGAAAGATTATTAGCAAGAGATGACTCCAGAAGCTCTGTGTTCTAGAAAGATGTCTAAAATAGATCTTTGTACATTTTTTACAAGTCTAGTTTATTCACTTTTAGGATGTAAGTCCTCTGAATATTTGCAAGTTTACTCCAACAGCAGGGACGGACAGCGGTAGCCAGCTAATAGCTATTGTAAGACTTTTAACTGCTGGTAAACAAAGTTGGTAAATGCTCTCTGTTGTAATCTCTGGCAAGGGGCCAAGAATGTTATCTGTGACAACTTTAAAAACTTCTGCCTTTTAATGTGAAAAGCAAAGCTAAGGTGGACATGGGAAGGAATAAAATTTGTGGAGCAAGTAGGAGGGGCCATATGTACGGACCCTGTGGTGACCTGGTAGAACACGTCTTCAGAGTGAAGTTACAGTCTTCCACCGCGGTTCTAACACATTTTGATTTTTGTTGCAGAGAAGGCTCATCAGGTTTCAGGCATTATCATATAAAGGAAACAACAACCTCCCCCAAGAAGTATTATCTGGCTGAAAAACACGCGTTTGGTTCCATCCCTGAGATAATTGAATATCACAGGCACAATGCAGCAGGTAGGTGAGCTGTTAGAACCCATTTCAGTAGAGGGAGCGGGCCCAATGATCAGGCATTGTGATGAGTTCTTCCCTGAGCAGTTGTATTTTGTAGTTACTTGTAGAATGTGGTTGATTGATTTAAAATTACTGCGTATTAAGGAAGTGCTATGTACAAAGAAAAATCAGAAATAATATCAAGTCCCATAAAAAGCTCAGTCTGGACCTTAGGGCATGAGCTATTTTTATTGTGTATGGCAAATGTCACATTTCTGGGGTTTCTATCCTTGGTACTGACCAAGATTTTTTGCTTGACCAGACTGTAGTCAGACTCCTAGGCCAGTGGTCGCCAACCGTTCGGACCTCATGGACCACTGGTTGGCAACTGCTGTCCTAGGCCATCTGTGCGCTTTTTGTAAAATCCAGTTTTAGCAGGAGGTCTGCTGACTCAGTTGAACCAGAACCCCCTGCCCTCGATATCTGATGTCTGGTCACCCTCAGTATCTGATCAACTTCCTCAGCGTCCACAAGAACCCTGTTAGATTGGTTTAGCCGGAACTGCCCACTTCCCTTACCTCTGATGTTTCTCTTAGTGATTTTCCATCCACTGACTCCACCCTGTTCCTGGATATACATTCCCACTTGCCCATGTTGTATTGGGGTTGAGTCCAGTCTCTCTCCCAGACTCTCAAATCCCATTGCAGTGGTCCCTAACCCTATCACAACGGTCCTGCATGAAGCCTGCCATACCATCTTTAAAAGTGGCATTGGACTTTTTCTTTTCTCCAGTAAAATCCGAGATATGTCCATGTCAGAGCTGTCACAGAAGCTGTCAGGCAAGCCCAGGGTTTAGGCCTGGGCTATAGGCTTCCAGGGACGAGAGTAATCATGTCCCAGACAGAGTTTGCATCTTCCTGAATCTGCTACACTCACCACCCAGAGGGGGAACTAACCAAACACCAGAAACAACTACGAAACCACATTTATGCCCATTGAGGCTCCACAGGGTAAGACAGGAAACATTTCTAGCCTTTGACTCCAGAGATGTAACCGAGCAGGGATAGCCAAGTGTCTAACCCCATTTATGAAAAAGTAACTTTTGAAATTTTATTGAAGGCACCTTTTGCAAAGTCTGTTTTTACTTGTGACTCTGTTCACTTTTCTCCGATAATGATTGGAACAGTTATTGAGATATAATTTACGTGTCATAGTTTACCACTTTCAAGTGTACAATTCAGTGGTCATTAATATATTTACAGACTTGTGCCAACTCTCACCATAATCTAAAAAAAACTTTCATCACCCAAAAAGAAGTCTTGTATCCTTTCAGCAGTCCAGCCCTAGGCAGCCACTAATCTCCTTTGTGTCTCTACAAATTTGCCTTTTCTAGATATTTTATATAAATGGGATCATACAATGGGTGCTCTATTGTGACTACCTTTTTTGACTTACCATAATGTTTTTGATGTTAGTCTATGATGTAGTTTATATAAGTACTCCATTCCTTTTTATTGATGAGTAATAAATCATTGTGTGGACTTTGTTTTTCCGTTTTGTTATCATTCCTCGGTTGATGAACATTTGGTTTGTTTCCACATTTTTGGCTATTATGAATAATGCTGCAATGAATATTTGTGTACAAGTCTTGGCATGGAAATATCTTTCATTTCCCTTTGGTGCAATAGATTTGCTGGGTCATATGGTAACTCAATGTTGAACATTTGAGGAACGAATTTCCTATCAATTTATTCCCCAAGGGACTTTTCTTAGCCCATATTCTGTTATTTTCAGTGTTTACATAACATTATTTCTTTAACCATTATCTCCATTCATTTAACGAACATGTATTAAGTGTCTAGTGCATGCTGGGAAATGTGCTAGGTTCTAGGGAGACTCTGGTGGACTAGATAGTCATTGATTCTGTCTCTCCCAGATCTTCTGTCTCTCTCAGAACTTACTGTCTGGCAGGGGAGGCAGAGAAGTATATAACGATATTAAGTTAGTATGAGATATGCTGTAATAGAGGAAATACAGTGTACAATGGTGTTTATAGGAGAGATACCTGCCATTTCTTCTTCTTTGGTGTTTTAGCAATTTAGATGAAAGGATTTAATGTTCCTCATTGATTTCCAGTAGTTGGTATTACCAGTTGTTGATATTTTAGAGCCTGATTTTTTAAATAAAAAAATAAAAGGTAATCTATTTTTTAAAATATATTTTTATTGATTTCAGAGATGAAGGGAAGAGGAAGAGAGAGATGGAAACATCAATGAGAGAGACACATTGACTGGCTGCCTCCTGCACACCCCCTACTGGGGATACAGCCCACAACCTGGTCATGTGCCCTGACCAGGAATTGAACCGGGGACCTCCTGGTCCATGGGACAATGCTCAATCCACTGAGCCACAGCAGCCGGGCCAGAGAATCAATTTTCATTAACTATCCATAGTACAGATTGCATATTTAAAAATAACATGAAAGAATAATTGATAATAACTGTTAGAAACCTTTTAACATCCTTTAAAATGTTTGAGAAGAGAATAGCTAGCATGGTGCTTGATAAACACTGTAGTATTGAAAGAAAATGTTTATTGAATGAATAAAAGTGTGAGTATACAGATTTTTCATGCTCCATAAAAGTATGAAATTGTCAGACAGTAGGCTCATCCTCTTCCTTCTTGCCTTCCTCTCTGTATTTTTTGCCAGGATATGGCACAGAGCTGTACGCACACACAGAGGATGAGCACTGAGTGACTAAATGAGTGGATTTTATGGATTTTAGCTTCACACTTGACCATGCAGATTGATTATGAACGAAGTTGACTGCAACACTTTCTTTGATTTCTAGGACTTGTCACAAGGCTGCGGTACCCAGTCAGTGCAAAGGAGAAGAAGGCACCCACCACTGCGGGATTCAGCTACGGTAACTCGTGTTGTCTTTGCCCTGCAGGGTTTCCTTGAAAAAAAGCCACCATCGCAAGGCCAGTTTAGATGTGTAGCATGCCACACCGTGGCACTGTTTTTAGAAGTTTTGTAGTCTGGGTTTTTAGATGATTATACTCAACAGCTGTCGTTACCCTCGGTTTTCTGTTTTCATCATAGTCATAATTCAGCAGAAAACTCTCTGTCAGTGGAAAATTAGTCACCATCTTACATCTAAATGAATCAGAGCCTTTCCTGGCTTTCACTGGCTTTGTTGGTTACTCCCAGAAAAGTAAGGATGGTGATAACAGAGAAGGCATCCCACTTGATTGTCTTTGTTGCTTCCGGCAGACACCTTTTAAACAGCAGGTTAAATTAGTTCCAAACTTGCTGGAATTGGAAACAAGACAAAACAACAAAAAAATAAGAGGGGAAAGAGTGGTAAAGGAGGAATTTTTTTTTTAAGGTTTAACTTTCAAGCTCTGTTATTATCCGCCTATTTATTATGCAGCATCTTCTTGCCTTCTTCAGTTCACTTTGCTTGTATTGTGACAACTTAGAAAGAGGTACATCTTCCTCGGAGGGTGGAAAGCCACCATTTGCGGTTAAATTTTTTTTTTATCGGGGTGACACTGGTTAACAAAAGGTGCAGGTTTCAGGTGCACAATTCTGCAACACGTCATCTGCACACTGTATTGTGTTCACACTCCAAGTCAAGTCTCTGTCCATCACCATTTATCCTCCTATACTCTCCTCCACCTCCCTCTCCCCCTGACAGTCACCGCACTGTTGTCCATGTCCATCACACATGTGCAGTTTCGATACAGGCTGCAAGTTTGCTCTGTCTCACCAGTCATTGTATTATCCTGTGACTGTGAGATGGACATTGGTTATCATTCTTTATTTCCCACTGATTTGTGCTGTGTTCTCCTTATGAGATTTTATCACTTTCCCCGTCTGTCTCACAGAAAAATGGGAGATCAACCCTTCAGAGCTGACCTTTATGAGGGAGCTGGGGAGTGGACTGTTTGGAGTGGTGAGGCTTGGCAAGTGGCGCGCTCAGTACAAGGTAGCGATCAAAGCTATTCGGGAAGGCGCGATGTGTGAGGAAGATTTTATAGAAGAAGCTAAAGTGATGATGTAAGTTACTGTGTTCTTTCCGGTTCCCCTTTTTGCATTCAAGTGTCCCCTCCCCAGCATGAGCCCTGGTGGTTTCTTTTCCTGTAGTAACTGTGTGTGCGCATGACTTCCCTTCCAGGAAACTGACACACCCGAAGTTAGTGCAGCTTTACGGTGTATGCACCCAGCAGAAGCCGATTTACATCGTTACCGAGTTCATGGAGAGGGGCTGCCTTCTGAATTTCCTCCGACAGAGACAAGGGCATTTTAGTAGAGATGTGCTGCTGAGCATGTGTCAAGATGTGTGTGAAGGGATGGAGTACCTGGAGAGAAACAGCTTCATCCACAGAGATCTGGTAAATTATGAACTATCCGATTCCCCTTCATTGTCCAAATTCCTTCGTAACGTGGGGTCCGCCAATGAGCAATGATCTGTTAATACCCAATTTTTGTTCTCAACAATATTTCACTATTATTTTAAAACTTGGTAAGTTTAATGTGCCATAATTTTAACAGAAAGATCTTTTTAAAATCTAATATATATAATACACTAGAGCAGTGGTTCTCAACCTTCCTAATGCCGCGACCCTTTAATACAGTTCCTCATGTTGTGGTGACCCCAATTTCATTGTTACACATTGAACATAATTAAAGCATAGTGATTAATCACAAAAACAATATGTAATTATATATGTGTTTTCCGATGGTCTTAGGCGACCCCTGTGAAAGGGTCATTCAACCCACAGGTTGAGAACCACTGCACTAGAGGTCTGGTGCATGAATTTGTACACGGGTGGGGTCTGGCTGGCCTGCCCCAATGGGGGCTGATTGGGTTGGGCTGGGGATGAGGGAGGGGACACGGGAGGTTGGCTGGCCAGCCTCGCCCCTGATTGGGGTGAGCGGGGCTGGCCAGGGGCAGGGGCCATGGGTAGTTGGCTGGCTGACTCTGTCCCTGATTGGGGTCGGGGGACTGGTGGGGGAGAGGGGCCAGCCAGTGGGAGGGGCTGTGGGTGGTTGGCTGGCCGGCCCCCACCCTTGATCGAGGTGAGGGGGCCCGATCGGGGGCAGGGCTGGCTGGGGGATAGGGCTGTGGGAGGTTGGGGGGGCAGGGGCTGGGCTGATTGGGGCCCAGATGGGGCCCATTGGCCGCCACAGTGCACGTCATAGTAACCAGTCGTTCTGGTCATTCTGCCGTTCCAGTTGCTGGGCTTTTATATATATAGATAATTACATAGGCAGTTGTATAAATAATACATAATGACATAGGTAATATGTCCCAGCAAGCTACCATACATAGATTCTTTGATCTCCATAAGAATTTCATGAAATAGCTAATCATGATAGTGTTTCTGACCATCATTCTTTCATAGATAAGAAAATTAGCTTTAAGAGACATGAAACAACTTGCAAATGGTGATAAATTAGGAAGTTAAGCTTGACTCATGTTTTAACTAAATACTAAGCTGTTTTCCACCTTACACACTATCAGCAGAAATGATATAACAGAAATCCTTGCTTTATTTTTTTTTAATCTCTCAAAAGATGGAACCCATGTTAATTCCTGAAAATACCAGAAAAAGTAAATCTTTTATTATTGGTTCTAAATGATTGTGATGGAGACACTTCTTAATTTTTACTCTCTCTTACTCATTTGCCCTCTCTGTCTCATTCTTTTCTTTCTCTTTTTGTTCTCTGCTTTTTCTCCCAAATGTGTCTATTGGTAGAACCACCAGTTCCCTAAAAGCACAATTTCATTCTCTGCTTTTTTTTCAGTTTTGACTTTTTTAGATTCCACTTGTAAGTGATATCCAAGGTACCTGTCCATGCATATTGTCACAAATGCCAGGATATCTTTCTTTCTCATGGGCTGAATAATATTCATTGTATATATACTACATCTTTTTAAAAATCTACTCATTCATTGATGAACATTTGGGTTGTTTCCATATCTTGGCTAATGTGAATAATGCTGCAATAAACATGGGTGTTTATGTATCTCATCAAAATCTTGTTTTCATTTCTTTTGATTATACAGCCAGAAGTGAAATTGCTAGATCATTCGGTAGATCTCTTTTTAACTTTTTGTTTTCATAGTGGTTGGACTCATTTAAATCCCATTAATTTACATGCACAAGGGTTCCCATTTCACCGTATCCTTACTGCTTGTTGTCTCTTGTCTTCTTGATGATAGCCATTCTAACAGGTGTAAAGAGATATCTCATTGTGGTTATGATTTGCATTTCTCTGATGATAGTGGATGTTGAATATCTTTTCATGTTCCTGTTGGCCATTTTGATGTCTTTGGAAAAATATCTATTTAGTTCTTCTGCCAATTTTTAAATTGGTTTGTTGTTCTTTAAATATTTTGAATATTAACCCCTTATCCAATATGTGGTTTGCAAACATTTTTTCTCATTATGTAGGCTGTCATTTCATTTTGTTGATTATTACTTTTGCCATCCAAAAGCTCTTGAGTTTGATGTAGTCCCATTTGCTGATTTTTGCTTTTGTATTTTTGGTGTTATGCAAAAAAAAAAAAAAAAATTGCCAAGACCAATATTAATGAATTTCTTCCCCATGTTTTCTTCTAGGAGTTTTATGGTATCAGGTCTTATGTTTAAGTCTGATCCATTTCGAGTTAATTTTTGTGAGTTGTGTGAGATAGAGGTTCAATTTCACTGTTGTATATGTGTTTCTCCAGTTTTCCTAGCACCATTTGTTGAAGAGACTATTCATCCCTAATTGGGTGTTCTTGGCTCCCTTGTGGCATATTAGTTGACTGTAAATGCCAGGATTTAATTCTAGGTTCTCTGATCTGTTCCATGGTCTATTTTATGCCAGTACCATACTGTTTTTATTACTGTGGCTTTGTAGTATAGATTAAAATCAAGAAGGGTGATACCTCTGGCTACGTTCTTTTGTGCTTTGGCTATGCAGGGTCTTTTGTGGTTCCACACAAATTTTAGGATCGTTTCTTCTATTTCTATGAGGAATACCTTTGGTATTTTGATGGGGATTGTGTTGAATTTGTAAATGACTTTGGATGGTATAACCATTTCAACAATATTTATTCTTCCAATCCATGAATTTGTCTTTCCATTTGTTTGTGTCTTCTTTTATTTCTTTCAGCAAAATCTTGTGTTTTCATTGTACAGATCTTACACTTCCTTGGTTAAATTTATTCCTAAGTATTTTATTGGTTTTGATGCTATTGTGAATGAGATAGTTTTTTTAAAATTTCTTTTTCTGATGCTTCATCATTAGTGTAAAAGAATGCCACTGGTTTCTATAAGTCGATTTTATAACTTGCCACAATAACTTGATTTTTATTGACTTTGGAATTTTCTATATGTAAAATCATACTGTTAGCAAATAGTGACAATTTTACTTCTTCCTTCCTGATTTTAGACAGAGAGGAAGAGGGGTGGGAGAGTGAGAGAAGCATTGATGTGTGAAAGTAATATTGATTGGTTGCCTCCTGTGGTTAGGGGAATCCCACTCCCACACAGTTAAAAATCTATGTATAACTTTTGACTCTCCCAAATCTTAACTGCTAATAGCCTACTGTTGACTGGAAACCTTACCAATAACATACAGTCAATTAATACATACTTTATATGTATTATTTACTGTATTCTTACAATAAAATAAATTAGTAAAAAATCTTAAGAAAACTAGAGGCCCGATGCACAAAATTCATGCAAGAGTAGGCCTTCCTTCCCCCGGCTGCCGGCACTGGCTTCCCTCTGGCACCCGGGACCCGGGGCTTCCCTCGCAGCCCCGGCTTTGTCCGGAAGTTGTCCGGAAGGATGTCCGGTCTAATTAGCATATTGTGCTTTTATTATTATAGATCATACAGAAGATAAAATACATTTACAGTACTGTATGTATTTATTGAAAAAAATTCATGTGTAAGTGGACCCGTATAGTTCAAACCCATGTTGTTCAAGGGTCAACTGTATGTTGGAGACATTTCCATAGGCGTACAAACAATTTTTGAAGAGACATTTCCTCCCTCTGCAGATGTTGACTGGGCCATACTAAACTTAATATAAACGGAACTTATATTTTCCCACTGTTATTGTAGAACTTTGTAACTAATATACCATTATTATGTTGTTTCCCAGGCTGCCAGAAATTGTCTAGTAAATGAGGCAGGAGTTGTGAAAGTATCTGATTTTGGAATGGCCAGGTAAGTCTGAGTGTATGTGAACATTTTTATCAATTTTGGATTAAATTCATGTGAGACTGTTACCTTTCCCTTAAAAGTACAGAAAGCCTGACTTTTTCTTGCAGTTTGACTGTCAGCTTCTTCCTCGGAAACCTACATAAGTGCTGTTTTGAAACCACATGTTTTGTTACATTAGCAAAAATATTGGTAGTACCCATCATTTTTTATAGAGGAACTAATTGATTTTTCCATTTCTTAGTATTTTTTTATATAAGCTAATAAAATAAATTACTTGCATTTTGGAAGATTTCTTTGCTGAGTGTGTCCATTACTGTTAGCTGTGGCTTTTTCTCAGGTAAACAAATTGTTGAGAAATTATGATTGCTTAATGCTTTATTATGTGATGTTCACATTAGCATGTAGAATGAATAGCATGGGGACAATGTGCACGAATGAAGCAGAAAGGCAAGTTTGTTAGCTGGCTGTTTTGAGACAAATATATTCATGAAAATAAACGTGTGGTTACTGTGTTAATTATTGTTAATCCTCTCCACTAGGTGGTGGTATAGCCTGTTAAATACACTATTTTCTTTTCTCCCTGGTGTGGATTAGATTTTTAGAACCTTTTGTTTTCACAGAAAACTGTTTTGGGGTATAGAATACCCAAATCTGTACTGTTTTTATTTGCTTAATTTTTATAATTTTAATTTGTCCTTCTATACTATAGCTTGTCCTTCTTTTGCTCTGTCCATTCGTTCATCCATGTATCCATCATTAAGAAATTAGGTGCCTACTATGTTCCAGGCACAGTGTTAGACTGAACCATAGCAGAGAGGAAGACACACGAGTCCCCAACCACATGCAGCTTATATTCAAGAGGGGGGTGAGACATTGGACCTGAGACACACAAAGGGGGCAAAACGCAGAGGACGGAGTGATGTGATGGAGCAGTGGTCAGCGGACTACATCCCCTGGGCTAAATCTAACCCACCCTCTCTTTCTGTATGACCTGAGAGTCAACAACACATGCACACAGAGAGAGAGAGAGAGAGAGAGAGAGAGAGAGAGAGAGAGGAAGGGAGAGAGATAGAAACATTAGTGATGAGAGAGAATCATTGTTTGGCTGCCTCCTGCACGCCCCCTACTGGGGGGGGGTTGAGCCTGCAATCCAGGCATGTGCCCTTGGCTGGAATTGAACCTGGGACCCTTTAGTCCACAGGCCAACACTCTATCCACTGAGCCAGACCGGCTAGGGCTGCACATTTTTAAATGGTTGGGAAAGAATTAAAGGAACACAACACGTGAAAGTTCTCTGGCATTCAGGTGTCAGTGTCCATAAATAAAGCGCGACTGGGTCACAGCCTTGCTTGTGCTTTTGTGTTGACTGTGGCTGTCACAGCACAAAGGCAGCGTGGAGTGGCTGTGACAGAAAACGGCCTGCAAAATCGGAAATATTCATTATCTGTTCCTTTGCAGAAAAGTTTGCTGGTCCCTGTGATAGAGAGAGCTTGGCGTTGGGGGTGGGGCGGGTGCTGCGTGATGGAGTAAGGGAGGATTGATGGTACTCCAGAAGGCCTCTTTGAGACCCGGATATTTAAATGAAACCAGAAAGGCAGAAAGTAGCCAGTTCGGTGAAAACCTGAGGATAACATATTCCAGGTGGAAGAGACAGCAAGTATAAAAGTTTGAAAGCTGGTGGAGGTGGAGAGAGGATAGGTGGGATAAATGATGATGGAAAAAAAAGAAAAGAATATACATATTTTTAAAAAGTTTGAAATCTGGGACAAGCTTGGCCTGCTCAAGGAATTGAAAGAGCCAGGGTGGCTCGCCCATGGCCAGCGCAAAGAGCAATAATAAAGGGACGCAGGACCAGGCCATACAGGTCAAGGTTAGCTCCTAAGGGAAATCAGGACCAGGAAGGTTAGAAAGCTGTGTTACTGTAGCAGTGGGATCGGGACTGCTGGCAGTCAGGGCATGAGTTACCCAGTGCTCTTGGTCTGCTTTGTATAAAGATGTTCTGTATCTGACAGGCGGTCCTTCAGTTTTACATGTTCCATTTTCGTATGGTTGGCTTTCAGAAAATCTGTGCTTTTGTGTCAGCCCCTCTAAAACACTCACTATACACTGAATTCAGACTCTCCTGATTGACAGACAAGTTGACCCAGACCATGGTGGCATCGTCACCATCTCTGTCTATACAGCAGAGGAGGCTGTGCGATTGTTTGAGTATTTTCTCCAGGAACAAGGAGCTTTTAGAAATTAACTTTCTATGTTTATGTAATAAACAAACACATTCCTCTTGTAAATACATACTGAACACATTACAGAAAGGGCTGAAGTTCCCATGTGTACCATGCCAATCAAGGATGCTCCCAAGACATTCAGTGTTATCAGTTTGTATCTGTTCTTCCAGAAAGATATAAGTATGCTCCCTTAGAAAAATTATATAATAGTTTGTTGTTGTTGTTGTTGTTGTGTGTGTGTGTGTATGTAGGAGCAATGTCATGGTTTATAAATATATATATTCCACCATTTACATATATCATTTTGCAATTTGCTTTTTTAATTTGCTGTCGTTTTGAATTGTGCGCTGTGGACTTGTGGGGGCTAAAAGCACGAGTGTCTCCAAATGCTTTTCACCACTTCCTTTAGCACAGCTTTGCTTTAGATGTTTTACAAGTGGGGCCTTTGGGTAAAACTTTGTAACAAAATTGCTCACAAAAGAAGTTTGTGAACTATTTTATTGTATTCTGCCTCTATTGCTTATAAAAAAGAAAAGACAAAAGTGAAAGTACAGATCCTAATGTCACAATCCATCCATTTCAAATAAATAAAGCTGAGATGGAAATCACCAGGCATGGCCACCAAAGCAAACATTTAGCTTCAACCGGATGCTTGTTGGACTTCAGTCAACTGTGTTTTTGATTCTAAGGCGGGGGCGGAGGGGAGGGGGGCGGAGAACATGTACAAAATGCAGATCAGAACTCAGAGGTGTAAACCGGTGACGTGTCTTTCTTACTCTAGGTATGTTCTGGATGATCAGTACACAAGTTCTTCTGGTGCTAAATTTCCTGTGAAGTGGTGTCCACCTGAGGTGTTTAATTACAGCCGCTTTAGCAGCAAATCAGATGTCTGGTCATTCGGTAAGACCCACGGTCCGTTTTCCCTCAACTCTGCTCTGAAGGGGAAGTGATGCATCACTTGGTAATCTTGCCCCCTTCCAGGTGTTCTAATGTGGGAAGTATTCACTGAAGGCAGAATGCCCTTCGAGAAGAACACCAACTACGAAGTGGTAACCATGGTTACTCGCGGCCACCGCCTCTACCGGCCTAAGTTGGCGTCCAAATATGTCTATGACGTGATGCTGAGATGTTGGCAGGAGGTATAGAATTTTTTTGGTGCTTTTTATTTTTGATTCTTTAAAACATTTATGGATCTGGGCTTGGTAGATTAATAATGCATAGTCTCTATTGCCCAGTGAGTTGTGGGTTGGTGCATGTTTTACATGGTTGAAACTCTAGGTAGGAAGCCAAGTCTCTGGACTCAGTTCTGAATAATGAGAAGAAAAATGGGGAGAAGTGGAAAATGCTAAGAATTAAGATAATGAATTCAGGCTGCCCCACTACCGATGGGGACCCTGCCACAGTGGCCTGAGTTAGGGACCCAGGAAACAGCCTGGGGAAGGGGCCCTTCTTTCAGTGGGAGTCTCTTATAGGTGAAGTATCACTCTCACCAGTGAGGATTTCTTTCTCCAGCCCTCAACTTTCTCGGGTCTTTTCACTCACATTCTTTGGAAGTTTACCTTCCTCCTGCATTGAAATGTCATCTTATAGAAGAGATGAAAGACCCAAATGACTTTTGAAAGATAATAATGATAATGAAAGGTAATAACATCAGCTCACATGTATCGTATGCTAGGCCCTGTACTAAATGCCTCAGATTTAGTTTTCAAAACTAACCCTTGGAGGTGCTGTGGTGACTCTGGATGGAACACCAAGACTCAGGAAGTTGATGAGGCCACCCAGCTACGGAGAACCCGAGTGCCATCTGACTCCAAAGCCTCGGCTCCAGTCATTTGCTATAAGCCTCCTAAGAGCATTGACTAGGATGGGCAGAGGCCTCTGGCCAGGGAGTGGTCAGGGGAGAGAGGACAGCATGAGCAAAGGCAAGGTAGTGGTAATGAACCTGGTGTGTGTACTCGAGGGTGGAGATTGGTGTGACTGAGCAGAGAGTCCATGGGAGCGTTTTCCAGGGAAATGAAATTGGGTCCCCAGGAGGTGGGGGGTGGCAGGTTATCGAGAGCACTGCTAATTAGCAGGACTTGATTTTGCAGGCAACGAAGAGCTCAGTCGGGCTCTTGAGTGGGGGCACAAAGCAGATGGTAGAACGCAGTCCAGCGGCAGTACATGCAGGCTAGACCAGACCCTTTTGGGGACGCCTGCGTGTTCCAGTCCCAAAGCAATGAGTCCCTTGCTCTAGTGCGCTATGTTATATGAGTTTGAGAAATCATTTTTGGAATAGATTCTGGAACCCACCGCTTCTCTTTGATTTTTAATTGTAGAAACCAGAGGGAAGGCCTTCCTTTGAAGATTTGCTGCGCACGATAGATGAACTAGTTGAGTGTGAAGAAACTTTTGGAAGATAAGTGGTGTTGTGACCGGTGGCTTCCAGATTCCAAAGCACAAGGAAGAAATGGCACTTTGTAGCTTTTAATTTATTTAGCACATGGATGTGTAGATTGTTTTACTGACAAACTGAAAACACCTAATGCATCTGCTTTTAGACCATCCTTAGCCCCGTGACTGAATCTTCCAGGTTATGGAAATGCTGCCTTAGAGATGGCGATGAAAAGCATTCTGACACACTCCACAGGGCTTCCGTGCCCACAGAGGGACCATGCCCAGGCCCCAGGGTTCACCCACTTGAGGGGTGCACAGGGGCCATGTTGGCTGGTGCCAGTGGAAGACCAGGGAGTTTGGGATGGACAAGGGTGTTGGAGCCAGGCTCCAGCAACCCATCTCTTCCCTTTCACTTCCACAGAAATCTGGGCCTGGGGCACTGTCTCATGTGGGTTCTGGAGGAACCAGCGACCACATTGGATATGTACCCATCTTTTGTTTTGAAAACATCTGTTTTTAAGACTGCCATTAGTATTACATTACAAAACATTTGTACCCTGTCTATATTGTAAATATATATAATATATAAAGTTATATATTTATAAGAAACATGAGTTGTCTTTTGTTTTTTTATTATTTTTAATCCTTACCCAACGATATGTTTTTACTGATATTTTGAGAGAGAGGAAGGGAAAGAGAGAGAGAGAGAAACATTGATGTGAGAGAGAAACACTAACCGGTTGCCTCCCGTATGCACACTGACCAGGAATTGAACCCACAACCTAGGTATGTCCTGATCAGGAATTGAACCCGCAACATTTTGGTGTATAGGATGATACTCCAACCAACTGCGCCACCCTGCCAGGGCATGAGTTGTTTTTTAATTGAAACTTTGAGTTCTATAGTATATGAGCTAACCTTCTTAGGACTTGGGGTGGTGCCTTATAGCTGTCCATTCCATTTATCCTGGAGATTAACTATTTCTTACTGAAGAGAACAAAGTTTGGACTCTTCTATCACGAATGCCCTCTCCTCACTTAGGTAGACATGTTTGGGCTAAGTGACCCTCCCTCTGGTATTGGAGTTAGTTGACAATCAATAGGCTGCCCCGCTGTAAGCAAGACTTGGGGGCAAGCTCCAGTTCTGGCAGAGAGGCCAGGAAAAAAGCAGAGCATCATGTATTGAGCGGCCCGCGATGGTTTTCAGGAGGCCTTCTTTCACATGGGTTCCTGGGTCAGAGAATCATCTATTACAGCCTCGCAGTAGACCCTGCGATAGAGTTTGTTTGAGTGGGTTTCTGACCCTTAGGATCTCTGACTTAGACGCCTGCTGAGGGAGAGCCATCATTTGTCCTCGTGAGCCCAGGGGAAAGCAACACAGTCTCCGTCATCAACAGCAGAGGCCAGGGACTGCCCCGCACGTGACTCTTCCTATGGTGTGGGTAGGAAACCAAAGAAGACACAGGCCTTCAGGAGTCCCATCCGCCCTGCGGACGCCCAGGTGTCCCCGGTGCTGGGGAGCCCGTGGGAACACACAGCTGTTGCCGGCTGCTCTGAGCAGCACCTCCCCTGCGACCTACCTTCGGTCAGTCCATCCTCTGAAGGCGGTCTCCCGTCCTTCCTGATCCCCCCTAGAATGGAAAAATATAAGAGTAACTCTCCTCAGTGTTGTCGCAGTCTGTTTGCCACCTGCCTCCTCATCTTCCTGTTTAGCTGTACCCCCGTCACAAAAACACGCACACCTTTTAACCGAATCGCAGCTCATGCAAGGAGTGGATCACGTTCGAGTCATACCCCACTCGCACTGTCACACTTCTCATTCCTCCCTCCCTCACCTTGACTCCTCCCCCCTCCCCGTCCCATCCCAACCTTCCCTTTTCACCTCGAGGAGCTGAGTTCAAGGCGCTGGGTGGCGTGGAAGAGAGTGAGGAGAAACACAGCCCTTGCAATGACTGTTCAAGAGACCCTGGATGTGGAAGACAAGGTGAGTCATACCTGGCAGCATGTTTTTCAGAAATCTTTCAATATGTCACTAAAACTTAAAAGAAACAAGTTTTTACATAGGAGCATAGCTAAGGCAAGAGGTGAAGTAAAAATAGAAGAATCCACCCAGAATGTGCAGAGATCTTAATCTGTGAGGCAGGAAATAGGAAGGGCACGGCGAATGTGCTGCCTCTTCGTCTGAGTTGTTCCCTTTGGCTTCAGTTGATTTTTATGTATATTTTCCAATGGGATGAAGTGAAGCCCATGGGTGCATTGTTTTTTGTGGGGTTTTTTGGGTGCATTGTTTATAGTTACGTTGTTTTTATATTTTCTGGCCATCCTCTAGTCACCTTTTATGGGTATAATTTTACTGGTTGCAACCCTTCCCCTCCCCCCAAAAAAAATTAAAAGTTTCCTCTAATAGTCCCTGCAGTGTCTGTACCGAGTGGGAGGACAGAACATTCTAGAGAGACTGTGTCCTCCAAAACCTACAATCTAATTCTGTTTCTGCCACCAAGCATGTCCCTTGTCCTCCGCTTCCAGGTCCTTCCCTGTCCTGGGAGGGCAGTTGGATTTGATGATTTTTCAGGTCCCTTTTACCCAAATGTTGTGATTTCTTGAAAATGTTGTTTGCTGGCGTCGCCCACACAGTTGGGAATGAGAGGCGAGTGGCTGGCGCCGCCCTCAGAGATCTGGATGCAGATTGTTGCACTTTCTTATGTAGGCCACCGGCCGCCATTCACACGCGGCTGAGGTTTCAGAACAGGAAAATAGGTGGGGTTAACCTTGCCCACGAGAAGCATCTTGGCGGAGCTATGATTTCAGTTGAAAGATGTGTTTTTGTGACGGGAGCACCGCCGACGAGCTGAAGGCTGGTTTGTGTGCTCCGGGCAGCGGTGCAGCCATGATTCTTTCCACCTGTGAGTAAGATGGCTTTGTCGCTGGGCTTCAGGCTTGTTTTGTTCTGGGCACGTTACTGGTTCTTGAACACCAGAAGGCGTTTTCTCTAGGGCATAGGGCTGTTGACATTTTGAGGATCCTTTCCCCAGATGGGACAGGGTCTTGTTTGTTATTTAAATAATCATTGTGGTGATATCATTTTAGTAAATGCTCAACAATGAGAGAATGCAAAAGAAAGCAAAACAAAAAACAGTGTCCTTAAATCCTCATGAGAGAAATTCCGTTTGAAAGGTGACTGTTTTTTAGAACGATGTCTCGTGTCAACAACTTGGCTGAAGGCGAGGAGACCAAGTTCTGGTTCTGGGTCTGCTGCAGCCCGGGTGGGTCACCTGTGGCAACTTCTTTATACCAGGTTCTGTTTTCTCCTTCCTATTGATTTTAGAGAGAGAGAGAGGACGGGAGGGAGGGAGGAAGAGAAAGAGAGAGAGCGATTTGTTGTTCCACGTATTTGTGCGTTCACTGGTCGATTCTTGTATGAGCCCTGATTAGGGATCGAACCCACAACCTTGCTGTATTGAGATGAGACTCTAACCAGCTGAGCTACCTGGCCAAGGCCTGTATCAGGTTCTCATCTATAAAATGGTGACTCTCTTTTTTGCCCACCTTCCCACAAGACATCATAAAGAAACGATAGATAAAAAGGACACATCCTTCCTGAACTTAATTTTGAAGTTGCTTTGGAAGACTATTCAGTCCCGTGTGCAGTTTTTGGAAATGCTTATTAATTTAGCTCAGAGGGCCTTATCATGCAAATAATTAAAACTATGGGAGAAAAATAGCCTTTGATCTTAATTCTGAATGACGAAGGAACCACACTTTTAACAAAGCTCACTCACATCAGATTAAAGCAAAGGCCAGCTAACAAAATTTTTACATTTCTGATTTTTAAGTGGCAGCAGGAGGAAAGGGATTGCAATTTTAAAATGTTATCTGTTTAAGCCAGATCACCTCATAGGACCCAACACTAGTTGGAAGAATTTGTAAAAAATGAAACCCGGTTATTTCAGTTAACTGATCGGAATATAAGTTAGGGTCTTAATCCTCTGGTAGATAAACATGGGCTGCCTGTTATCGGGAATGCAGGCCAAGCAGGGCCAGGCAGAAAGCGCTCAGAGGCAGCAACCTCTCCCGCCTCCCCCAGTGGCAGGACCGAGATGAACAGTGACTTAATAAAAACCTTTTTATTAAAAGATATGTGAGCATCTGCTCTTCATTTCTCCTGAGGTCAGAACTAGAGAGAAGGCTGTAAATTACAATGGGAAAGGGTCGGTTATATATAAAATAAAGAATGATTGGGACAAGAACTAGGGATTACCCAAGGGGTGAAATAAGAGGCTGCCTATCGGCGGGGATATTTTGAGGGTCTTTCTGTCTGGCCTGGAAGGACATGGATTTGACGAACTCTCCCTGTCCCTTCCAGCTTCTGATGATTTGATTTGATGGTAAGAATTGCCTGTTCTTTCTGCTATAAATTACAACTTGACATGGCTCCTTCTTCCTTTTTTTTTTCTTCTGGGTAAAACCAAATATTTACTGTTGATAAGAGAACAAGCCTCCAAGAGTATTACTGCAAATCAAAAACATGCTTGTGTGTGTCTGCCGGGCCGGAGTCATTTGCCAGATATTCTTGCTGTTTTAAGAGCTGTGTACCGTAGAAATCTGGCCTCAGGCTGCTGCAGGGCAGGACATGCGAGGAGACCATGGTGGAAGGGGAGACACTGATCAGACTGAATGGGAGAGAGCCCGAGAGAGCTATGAACCAGGAGGTCATGGTTCGATTCCCAGTCGGGGCACATGCCTGGGTTGCAGGCCTGATCACCATTGTGAGGCGTGCGGGAGGCAGCCCATCAGTGATTCTCTGTCATCATTGATGTTTCTGTCTCTCTCTCTCTGAAATCAATGAAAAAAATATATATTAAAAAATAGCCCTAACCGGTTTGGCTCAGTGGATAGAGCGTCGGCCTGCAGACTGAAGGGTCCCAGGTTCGATTCCGGTCAAGGGCATGTACCTTGGTTGTGGGCATATCCCCAGTGGGGGGTGTGCAGGAGGCAGCTGATCGATGTTTCTCTCATCGATGTTTCTAACTCTCTATCCCTTTCCCTTCCTCTCTGTAAAAAAATCAATAAAAATATATAAAAAAATGCACGTTTCTGGACTCATCTCCGTAATTTGACCTGGGAGGTGAAGTCGGGACCCCTTCCTCGGAGTGTCTTTCTAGAGCCTCTTTTTTCCACGCCTTCTTTTATTCCTTCCTGTATTTCATTCCCACACCAGCCCTGCTACGTTAAATCTTCCATTATTACTATTCATGTGAAGACTGAGGGTGGCTGCCCAGCCAGTCCCTACGACGGCCCTCCTGTCTTCACGCCCTGTGCAGCCCCTCTCCCTGAGGATGCACTGGGCCCAGTAGCTCCTCGTGAACAGAATATGGAAGAAAAATGATGGCGTGCAGCCCCTGAGATGAGGCGCAGCCTGTGGAGAGCCCCATCGTGGGCAGCCAGGGCGCACGGCCTGCTGACTGCCGTGGGAGCAAACTTGGAAGTGAGTCTCAGCTGGGTCCTGCTAAGCCGGATTCTTGACCCGCAGACATTGTGAGACAGTAGGGGTTTCACATCTCTAGGCTTGCAAATCATTTGTCTCCAACAATGGATAACTAATTCAGTGGCAAAAGGAGACAGAACCATGGGCCCAAAACAAACTTGGCCATTTTTACCACCACTCTGACTCCGCTGGAGTCACCTTCTCAGAAACGGAGAACTTCTCAGTGTCAGTGTGGGCATGATTACATGTGTCTTTTCCTTCGTTTGTAAACCATCTTACTGTTACCCCCTGCACTGCCTATCAGGATCGCTGTCATCACGGTAGGCATGTTTGTCACCGTCTGCAAGGCTTCCGTGCCCTCCGGGGCGCTGACCTGCAGACTCCCCCGTCGTTCCTCACTGAGGCCCACTGGCCAGCATCGTCTGCCCGCTTCCTGCCCACCGAGGGGCGGGAAGCACAGCCTGGGCACGGTGCCAGCCACGCCCGCAGGCCTTGTGGCCGAGCGCTCCTCCGCATCATGAGCTGGCCAGGTGTCTAGGGTGTGATTTCTGTGAGCGTTTCATAAACTTGCAGCTCACTGACAGCAGTATTCTAGGAAATCACTACTCTGAGACCTGGGGGCGGGAGGACTTGTGTGCGAGACGGCTGCTTCCAGCTCACGTCCACTGGTTACGGGGAAGAAATCAGAATTCCTGCATAGAGCACACAAGGGCTTTAGGGCGCTGGGATGTTGGGTGCTGGCGGTGGCCCTGGCAGAGGCTGGGAACGGATGCATAGTCTCTGGGAGCCTCTGCTCTTCCTTGCTGCACCCTCTACTCCCAGGAACCCTATCTCCCCTGGGCCCAGTGCTCCCTCTAGCTTCCCAGCCTTCTAGAATCTCCTCGCCCCTTCCTCACACTCAGCAGCCCTTCAGGCCCCAGCCAGACCAAGCACCAGTCTGATCTTCCACCCAAATGTGTCCGTTTACTGTCCCATGAGCGAGGTACCCGTTTTCTGTTTGTAAGCAGTGAATCCCTTAATGTAGTCATTCCTCTTACTTTAAGGTTTCACAGTCAAGGATAATGTTAAAATCCAAGTTTGGGCTCTAACAGAGGGTTGTTAACTTATTTCGTCCATAGGTTAAAAAAGATCAGCATCTCTGATGAGCATCATTTCTTAGAAAAATGGACATTTTTCTATCAAAAAGAATCACAGGAGTGTTCCTTGAGCATTTCTGTTCATGGGTGTGTTCCTTTAATATCAAAAGGAGGCACACACACAAAACAGGAATAATTTAACGTCTCAAATATATAGAGTGTGGAATCAGAATGAAAGATAGCTTTCCAAATGGAAAAACATTTTAATAAAGATCTCAGAGTATTTCTCTCTCTCTCTCTCTCTCTCTCTCTTCCCCTCCCTACCCTTCCATTCTCACTCTTACTCTTCCTTCCTTCCTTCCTTCCTTCCTTCCTTCCTTCCTTCCTTCCTTCCTTTAATTGGTGTTTTTTTAAAAATATATTTTTATTGATTCCAGAGAGGAAGGAAGAGGGAGAGAGAGAGAGATAGAAACATCAATGATGAGAGAGAATCATTGATCGGTTGCCTCCTGCACGCCCCCTACTGGCGATCGAGCCTGCAACCCGGGCCTGTGGCCTTGTCAGAATCGAACCCAGGACCCTTTACTCTGCAGGCTGACGCTCTATCCACTGAGCCAAACTGGCTATGGTTGGTGTGGGTTCTTGGCTCCACATCTGGGAAGCCTCTTCTGATGCCTAATCAGAGGTAGAAATCACCTCCCAGATAACAGGTAAGTCCATTAAAATGTGTCAGTCTTCAAAAGGCCCTTAAGAAATAGGTCTGTGGTGGGAATGTGTGACATCAATGAGGCAGTCTGGCCCTTCTGTGAATGCCTGGGGGGAAAAGGAAGGCATGTCTTGTAGTGAACTCAGAGGCTCAGCTCCAATCACCTGGAGCCCGTTCTCCAGAGCCACAGGGGGTCAAGGTCCTCCTGCCCCCCAGGCTGTTGACGCCAGAATTCCTTGCCTTACAGCCAGGACCTGGAGTGCGCGGGTGGGCGACGAGCCTGGTCTTTGGTTCAGGGCAGCTCTTGAAACGGAGCCAGTTATTCATGTTTCCAAATAGAAATCACTAGCCAGGTGCCAGGTATGAGGGCCACATTCAGTAGGAATGAATTTCACTTGAACCACGCACTCAAAACGAAACTCTGACATCGGAAATGCCAGGGGATGAACACGAGGTTATGCTGATACCTAAACCTCAAAACATTAGAAACGGAAGGAACGCCGCTCGCGTTGTTTCCCAGACAGCCGTGGCCCCACAGCTTTTCATCAGATATTTACTTGTGCTGAAAGGCGGCGGGCAAGGGAGCTGTTCTGGGAAGGGGTGCTTCTCACACTCGCTCCCCTCCAGTGCCCCCTGGTGGAAACCGGTTCCCAGACCGAGCCCTGGTGTAGCCACCCACTCATCTGGAGGGGAAAGGAATGCAAATAGGACCTGCTCGGATGAAAGAAGGGGGGGCAAGCCTTCCCCGAAAAGAACACAAACACCTAATCAAATGAGAGGCTCCCCTGCCTAACCCAGGAGAGAGGAGCCCGTTCCAAAAGGTCACAGAGGCTGCATTGGACCTGATGCCCTTTTCCTGAGTGGCTGGTACATGATAGATAATTAAAGATATTTGCTGGGGAATAAGAAGCAGATGGAAAGAACAGCGCAGATGTCAGCCTGGGAGAGGAAGCCCTGGTTCCTTCCCGCGATAATCCTCCACGCTGAATATGTCCTTCCAGTGTGCAAATAGTCATTGCCCACCTCCGGGGCGTTTTAGCCTCCCGGGCAAAAGCCCTGGATATGCATGCGTTTCTGCCTAAACTGGGGATTTCCCAAAGGCACAGAAGTGCCTCCTCTCTGCAGGTATTCAGCAAAACCATTCAAAGAATGGTTTCCGTAATCACAGTGTGCACGTGGAAGTGGCTCTCCACTTACTTATTCACCTGGAAAACCCTGTGATGCTGTAAACTGAACATGACCATGACTCTAATAATCATTGTTAGCGGCTTGGGGATGAGTCAATCCTTCAATCTGTAAAGGTGCCTAGTGTCTTGGAAAATCATGCCAAACAAGGGCTGGCCAGGGAGCTGTTCGGCTTTCACCGTTTGCTTTTTTACTTACTCAGCAATTATTTATTGGGCAGCTGTGCTGGGCAGAAGGGAGGGAACCGTCAACAAGGCCGAAGCTGGCCTTCCTGCTCACAGCTGCTGTTGGTCTCCAGGGGAGAGAGAACAAATACCTTCTCATAATGAAAGCAGCAGCAGTGTAGGGTGGCACCTCTATTGGAGGGCAATTGTCTTTGCTATTGAATCAGGAAAAACAAGTATTTGAAAATTCTAGGATCCAGAAAGCAAAGGTAACTAAGGGAATGTCGTTGGGTTTATAATCCCCCCTCCTGCCGTGTGGTTATGTGTTTGAGTTCAGTGTACAGCAGAAGGCTTTTTTCCTAGTTTCAGATAGCAATTCTGCCTGCTGACTGATACCAGCAGTTTTGCTTAGAAAGTTGTCTGTATTTCATTTTAAGGTATTAGGGTGGTTAACTTGATGGTTCAACTTGGCTGGGCCATAATGCCCAGATATTTGGTCAAGCATTATTCTGGATGTTTCTGTGAAGGTGTTTTTGGGATGAGAGTAACATTTACACAGGTGGATTTGAGTAAAATGTAATGTGGGTGGGCCTCATCCAGTCAGCTAAAGGCCTTAGTGGAACAAATTCTTCTCTGAGTTCCCAGTCTACCAGCCCATCCTACTAAATTTTGGACACACCAGCCTTCACAACCCTGTGAGCCAATTCCTTAAAATAAATCTCTCTTTCTGTTCACTCTAATACAGGTGTCATGCTTAGATGAAAATGCCTTTAAAAGAAACTACAGTACAACATGTTTACTATTATATCATTTATACCTTATCAAGAATAAGTTTCGGAGTCTCTCTGAAGAGCTGTTTAATAGTGGGAGAGAAAGCCCATTAGAGTCGGGAATGGAAGGAACATTTGCCTCTGAGTCGGGTAGCGTATGGGCTCCGAGCAGAGAAGCTGGGGGCTGAGGATCCGCTTTGGCTTACTTGGCCTTGTTCCTGTTTCATCTCAGAGGGAGAACCACATCAGTTTCTATCTATTTACTTTAAATATATTCTGTGAATATCCCAAAAGTTACAAGGAACTGGGTAAGGAAAAAAGGCTGAAAGTTAAATGTTCAACTGCTATGTTCTAGGCACTTTACCTCAGCTATCTTTTATTTTTCCTACCCTCTACACATCTCCTACAATATATAGTGATTCTTTTTAAAAATTATTCAGTATATAGTGATTCTTTATCAGTATACAGATTTTTAAAAAAAATTTTAAGTGATATTTGACATAAACACTATATTAGTTTCAGGTGTACAACCCAGTGATTAGACATTTATTTAACTTTCCAAGTGATCACCCTGATAAATCTAGTACCCATCTGACAACAGATATAATTATTACAATATAATTGACTGTATTCCCTATGCTGAACTTAACCTCCCATGACTATGCTATAACTACCAATGTGTATTTCTAAATCCCGTCACCTTTTTCACCCATCTCTAACCCCCCTCCCATCTGGCATCCATCAAAACATTCTTGTATCTATGAGTCTGTTTCTGTATGGCTTGTTTGTTTATTTTGTTTTTTAGATTCTACATGTAAATGAAATCATCTGACATTTGTATTTCTCTGACTTCTTTCAGTTAGCATAATACCCTCTATGTCCATCCATGTTGTTGCAGATGGCAAAATTTCATTTTTAAAAATGGCTGAATCATATTCAATTGTATATATGCACCACTTCTTCTTTACCCATTCATATATTGATGGACATTTAGGTAGCTTCCCTATCTTAGCTATTGTAAATAATGCTGCAGTGGACCTGGCTGGGTGGCTTGGTTGGTTGGAGCATTGTCCCATGTACCAAAAGGTTGTGGGTTTGATTCCCAATCAGGGCACATACCTAGGTTGAAGGTTCAATCCTTGGTCAGGGCACATAGAGGAGGCAACCAATGGGTTTCTCTCTCACAACGATGTTTCTCTCTCTCTCTCTCTGTTTCTTTCTCTTCCTCTCTCTCTAACAATCAATAAAAACATGTCCTCAGTGAGGATTAAAAAAAATCTTTAAAAAAATAATGGTGCAGTGAACATATAGATGTATATGTCTTTCCGATTTAGTGTTTTGGATTTCTTCAGATAAACACCCGGAAGTGGAGTTGTTGGGCCCTTCTTTGTCCCTTGTTATAGCCTTTGTTTTAAAGTCTGTTCTGTCTGGTATAGGTATTGCTACCCCAGCTTTTTCTTTTCTTTTCTATTTTCATGAATTATTATTTTACATCCCGTTACTTTCAATCTGTGTGTGTCTTTTAATCTGAAGTGGGTCTCTTGTAGACAACATATGTAAGGGTCTTGTTTTTTTAGCTGTTCAGTTACTATATATATATATATATATATATATATATATATGTATGTATATGTATATATATATTTCATATATCTTTTGATTGGAGCAGTTAATCCATTTGCTTCTAAAGTAATTTTAAAAAATATGTTTTTATTAAAAAAATTTTTTTTTAGAGAGAGAAGAAGGGAGAGGGAGAGATGAGTAGAAACATCAATTGGCTGCTTCCTGCATACCCCCTACTGGGGATTGAGCCCACAACCCAGGCATGTGCCCTGACTGGGAATCAGACTGGCAACCTTTAAGTGCTAGATATGTATTTATTACCATTTTATTATTCATATTTTGACCTTTTTTGTTGTTGTTGCTTCTTCTTAAAGAAGGCCCTTTAACATTTCTTGTAATACTGGTTTTGATGAACTCTAGCTTTTCTTGTCTGTGAAGCTCTTTAACTGCCCTTTGATTCTAAATGATAGCTTTGCTGGTAGAGTAGCCTTGGCTAGGTCATTGCTTTTCACGAATATTTTGTGCCAATATCTTATGGCCTGCAAAGTTTCTGTAGAAAAATCACCCTGGACTTGTATGTCCATTTCCTTGATCAGGTTAGGGACCGTTTCTGTCATTATTTTTTTCAAATAGGTTTTCAATTTCTTGCTCTCTCTCTTCTTCCACACCACCATGAGTCTCCTTACTATCCCAGGGTCTCCTTACACTATCCTCATGTTTTTGGATTCTTTTTTCTTCTTGCTGTTCTGACTGTTTTCTGTTTCCTTATTGTCAGAGACAGCAGGATTGCTGCTCAGCACTGCTGCTCTGAGTTATTCTGAGTCCGTGTATTCTTCTAAATTCTTCCCGACTACTCTAGGGCTGGTTCTTCCTCAGACCCTGCCCACTGTACTAGCTGTTGGGAACTGAGTCCAAGTTCCTCCTTCATCTTCTGCTCACAGAAACACAGGCCAATCCTCGGTGGCAGGACAGATGGAGAGGCCATGAGAAGTTGTGGGTGTATAAGAATGAGTCTTTATTGCAGAACCAGTGTCCACATAGCCATCAGACAAGACAGTTTCCTACGGTAAAATCCATACAGGCAGGCAGCCGGACACTGGCTGGTGAATACATATCTTTCTCACAAAAGCAGCATTAATCTCTGTACCCACTGTTAGCATCTGAGCAGCCGCAAGCTGCCCCAGACTCACCGCCTTACATTATAGCGGCATCTGAGCTCTCCCTTAGAGCTATTACAGCCTCAGTAGCTCCTCTGGCTCAGCAGCTTCTCCTGTCTCCCCTGCCCAGCACACTGGCTGGTTAACATGGTAGCTGTATCTGAGCTCTCTGTGAGCTCTTAGCCTTAATCATAGCAGGATCAGCTCTCAGCTCCGTCTGAGCTCTCTAGCCTCTCCTGCACACAAAGGAGCTGCATTCTCTGTGTCTTACTGTCTCTGCTTCTCTGAGCTCTCTCTGCCCAGCTGCTCTCCCTCTAGCAGACTTCTTCACACACTCTTGGTCAGTAAACTGTACATTACTCCAGAGGCAAAGGGGGCTAGTTGCCAACAGTGACATCAGTCATTTGGGTTACAGAAGGGCACAGTGTACCGTGTGTCCTTGCACCCACTTGATATCTTAGCCTGATGATGATTTCCAGGCTCAGAGTCCTTGGACATCCCATTTAGGCTCATGCCAGAATGGCCTTGAACATCCCGGTGTATGAATAACAAGGCCTCTGTGCTCTCACTGGTGTGGTTCCCACACGTCTATTCCAAATAGCTGATTTGATCCTCTGCTTCATCTACTCTACTGTTGATTCCCTGTAAGTTATTCTTCATTTTAGTTAGTGTATTCTTCATTTCGGAGTGGTTCTTTTTTTATGGTTTCCATGTCCTTTTTTTATGCTGTTGAAGTTCTCATTAAGTTTCTTGAGCATCTTTATAACCATTGTTTTGAACTCTGTACCTGGTAGTTTGCTTGCCTCCATTTCCTTTAGTTCTTTTTCTGGAGATTTCTCCTGTTCTTTAATTTGGGACCCGTTTATTTATCTCCTCATTTTGTTGCTTCCCTGTGTTTGTTTCTATGTGTTTGGTAGAGCTGCTACATCTCCTGGTCTTGGTAGGGTGGCCTAATGTAGCAGGTGTCTTGTAGGGACCAGTGGCACAGCCTCCCCCATCACTTGAGCTGGGCACACCAGGTGTTCCTCCCATGTGGGCTATTTGCGCCTCCTGTTATAGTTGAGCCTTGATTGCTATTGGCACGTCACTGGGAGGGACTGACCTTCAGGCTGATGGCCTTCAAGGCCTGGCTGCAACTTCGAGGACAAGCTGCTGTGCATGGGCCGACCCCACACTAGCAGGACTTGCTTCAGTGGGGCTTCGGTGCCCACTGTATTCGCCCTTTGAGAATGTCACTCGTGGGGGTGGTTGGGTTGTAATCTGGCATGGCTTGAAGCTATCCATTAGGTGCACAGCTCTGGGGCCTTCCAGGAGGTGCAGGCCAAGGTCATCCACTGCCTGTGCCCTGCCCATAGCCACCTGGCATGAGCTACAGTGATCTGCTGATGGCGCTACTTGTGCTAGGCTAGGAAGTGCCCAAGAGAGGCCAAGCTGCAAACTGAGGCTGGCCTCTGCTAGTGCCAGCCCTGCAGCCACTTAGCAAGAAGTGCAGAGTACACAGAAAAGAGGTCAGTGTCCCTGACTAAGGCAGGCAAGCAGAGTGGTTAGGAGTGATCAGATAGGCAGGCAAGCGGTTAGGAGCAATGAGGCAGCCAGGCAAGTGGTTAGGAGCAATCAGGCAGGCAGGCGAGTGGTTATGGGTGATCAGGCAGGCAGGTGAGCAGTTAGGAGCCAGCAGTCCCAGTTTGTGAGAGGGATGTCCGACTGCTGGTTTAGGCCCGATCCGGCAGTCAGACATCCCCCGAGTGGGGGGGACATCCCCTGAGCGGGGGACATCCCCTGAGGGGTCCTGGATTGTGAGAGGGTACAGGTCAGGTTGAGGGACCCTCCCAACCCCTGTGCATGAATTTCGTGCACTGGGCCTCTAGTAGGTCATATAATAGAATTATGTCTTATTGGTCACATCACATAATAAGGTTGCATCTGATTGGTTAATTCTTGGTACCAGAAATCCTATATACAATTATAGATACCTGATTTTTTTAAAAATTTACTTTGGAGCAAAAGGGTAGGTAATTATTATTATTATTATTATTATTATTATTTTGTAAATCAGTCAAAATTATACCTTTTTGTCAGATCAGCAAAATATATATATTTTTGGCATGCTGCAGAATTTTAGTAATTAGATTGTGTGCCGTGAAATGAAAATGGTTGAAAATCACTGCCACATGCTGTCCTAATATAGAAAAAAATTGAACACCAGAGAGGGTTTAGTCATTTTATTTAGCGTCTCATAATTTAATGCTTGGTTTTGGATAAGCTTTTTTCTTTCTTTTTCATATATCTGGAACAAAAGATTAGACTTATGGCCCACTACAAGTGCTAGCTAAAGCCCCGGAAGCTCCGTTTTCTTCAATTTTGCTTCCACATGGTGGAACAGTTGACCACAAAAGATCGTGGTAAGCCTAGCTTTCTCTGCAGCCAGCATCGAGCTGTGAGATATCATGTGGTGAATGAGGTACGAGAAGTGGAGCCCAGATCTAACATGATGGTGTAGCTATTGGGGAAGCCTTATTTAATAGTTATTTATTGAGCTTTGCTATGTATGAGGCACCGATGTTGGATGCTGTAGAGAAGACAAAATGTATAAGATGCAGTCCCTGAAATTGGAGAGCTTACAGTCTAGATCAGTGGTTCTCAATTAAGGGTGATTTTGCCCCCAGGGGACATTTGACAATTCTTGGAAACATTTTGGTTTTCACAGCTAAGAGGAGGGGGCGTGTGTGTTAGTGGGGTGTGGAGGTGTTGGTGCTGGCATGTAGTACATAGAGGTCAGTGATGCTGCTAAACAACCACAATACACAGACCAGCCCCCACAACAAAGAATAATTCAATTTAAAATGTCAATAGTGGTTTGAGAAACCCTGTGAGAAACTGAAACCTACATAAAGAAATTTTAATGACCATCTAATTAAGGGCCACAGGGTAGGGTAGAGCACATATTCTTTGAGAGCCAAAGGAGGGTAAGTTGGGAGTGGATTGCAATGGCTTTTTTCCCCTTTTTTTTCAGGCCGGAGGCAGGCAAGGTATCTGTGAGAATAGAGCAAGTGGGAGAAGCTAGTGTGGCAGGAACTGGGGAACACTAAGAGTCAAAGTGGGATTGGCCATATGATGGAAGGCCTTTAGCACAGGGAAGGTAAAGTCTTGATGCCATGTGTGATTAAGAGTCTTTTTCGCCCTGACCAGTTTGGCTCAGTGGATAGAGCATCGGCCTGCGGCCTGAAGGGTCCCAGGTTCGATTCTGGTCAAGGGCATGTACCTTGGTTGTGGGCACATCCCCAGTGGGGAGTGTGCAGGAGGCAGCTGAATTGATGTTTCTCTCTCATCGATGTTTCTAACTCTCTATCCCTCTCCCTTCCTCTCTGTTAAAAAATCAATAAAATATATATATTTTTTAAAAAGAGTCTTTTTCAATGTTAAAAATAAAGAGCAGTTGGCTGAGACAAATTTTTAGGGAAACGAATATATAGAATGGATTGGAGGAGAGAGGGCTCAGAGGCAGGGGATTTGACCAGGTCATTCAGTCACTGAGCAAACACTGGTTGCACAGAGGTTAAGAGCAGAGACTGTGGTATCAGCCTGCCTGGGATCCAGTCCCGCTCTCCACTTACAAGCCCTTGACTCTCAGCAAGGAAGATTCTCTTTGTGGTTCAAATTCAGCATTGTGAAGTGCCATCTACTTCACATTGTGAGGATTAAATGAATTAATGCAGAAATACAGGTGTGGGCTGAATAGGGCTTGGGCTGGGTCGGTAGCAGGAGAGATAAGAAGTAAAATGCCAATTTGAACAGAACAATGGCAGATTGAATGCTAAGTATGGGGCTCAGGAAGAATCCAAGATTTCTATGATAGAGTCATACACACAGACATGGCAAATTGGGAAGGGAAACCGACAGAATAGTTTTCTTACTGGGCTAGCGAGGAAGATGATAATTTTGGTTGGGCAAAAGACAGTGGTTGAAATAAAGAAATAAGCCTTTTGCAACTATCACTAAAAAATCATGTATAGCCCTAGCTGGTTTGCCCAGTGGATAGAGCGTTGGCCTGTGGACTGGGGGGTGCGGGGAGGGGGGTCCCAGGTTCGATTCCAGTCAAGGGCACATGTCTGGGTTGCGGGCTCGATCCCCAGTTGGGGGGTGGGGGGCGTGCAGGAGGCAGCTGATCAATGATTCTCTCTCATCATTGATGTTTCTATCTCTATCCCTCTCCCTTCCTCTCTAAAATCAATAAAAATATATTTTAAAAAAATCATGTATATGTAAAAACTTATTAGTGCTAAAATATGCACCTATCTAGCCCACAATCTTACCTGATTTTTTGGAGATTTTCCTTCTTTGCAATCTACAAATTTTAGTTTTTTAAATATTTCAAGCATATGGAAAAATAGAGTAATGTAACATGCCAGTGATTATCCAAGGACTAAATTGACCATTATCAACACTCTTTGGCTTGGATGACATTACAGGTCCTCCTCAACTCATGATGGTTTTATATCCTGATATTGAAAGTGGAAAATGTCGTAAGTTGAAAATGCATTTAAAACACTTGACCTACCAAGCATCATAGCTTAGACCAGCCTACCTTATGCGTGCTCAGAACACAAGGTTCAGAAAACGCTGGAAATGTTGGCTGTGTGATCGTGTGACTGACCGGGGGCTGTGGCTTGCTTCAGCTGCCCAACATCACGAAAGAGTATTGCACCACATATCACTAGCCTGGGAAAAGATCAAAATTCAAAGCATGGTTTCTACTGAATGCATATCGCTTTTGCACCATTATCATCTTGAAAAATTTAAAGTTGAACCATTGTAAGTTGGTGATCGTCTATAAATGGTTTTAGTTTATCGTAAAACATGAGACCATAGATAATTGTTGCTCACCTTGCTGGACCATCTTATAAAGGTTTCTAGGCTGAATACAGATTTTACTCTGCATTGGCCTATGGCCAAATTGTTCTCCATCTTCAGTGTCCAATAAGACTCCCTACCACATAGACAGTCGGGGTCCTATCTTCCCTTACTTAAAGGACTTCCATAGTCTCATTCTACACCACCTCTCTTACTGCTCCCTGTGTCCTATTGTTTCTGTCTAGTCTGTCCCCAAATACAGTTTCCATTTTCTCATTAGGACTAAATCAAGACAGGTGGGCACTCTGAAAAGGTTATAACTTGATGCTTCTTCAAACCAATTCATTTACATATTCATTCACTCAATATTTGTTGAGTGTGTATATTATGTGTCAAACACTGTTCTAGCTTCTTGGGATATAACTGTGAGGAAAATAGACAAAGATCACTGTTTATCTTCTAATAGGGGAGATAGACAGTAAAAATTAATAAAAAAATGAATTGCCTAACACATTAGAAAATGAGAAATGCTGTTTAAAAAATGAAAAAAAAGAGTACTTGAGAAGGTGAGGTTTGAGCCAACTTGAAGGAACGGATTGAAAAAGGTTAATACCTGGGTGAACAGTGATCAAGGCAAAACAAAAGCAAAGAAGCCATGGTGAGAACAGGCCTGGGGTGCTCCAGAAGCAGCAGTGAGGGTAGTGTGGCTGGAGGAAGTGAGCAGAAACATACTGGTGAGAAGGTGAGAGGCCACAGGAGGCGAGGGCATGAGAGTTTTATAGGCTTTCGTGAGAAATTTGGCTATATCTCCAGTGAAATGGTGAGCCATTGTGAGGTTTGGAGATAAGGAGTAACATGATCCTATCTAGGTTTAAATTAATCACTCTGGCCATGGTGTTGAGAGTAAACCATAGGAGGTTCTGGATAGAAGCAGGAAGAAGTTAGGAGGCCGTTGGTATAATCTAAACAAGATGATGGTGGCTTAGACCATGGTAATAACAGACGGGTGGGAAAAAGCAGTAAGATTCTGTGTGTGTGTGTGTTAAATAGAGGTGAAATAAATCATGAAGCAAAATGAATCCTATATAATAAAAGGGTAATATGAAAATTGACCCTAATGGCGGAACAACTGGGACCAACTGGTCACTATGATGCACACTGACCACCAGGGGGCAGACGCTCAATGCAGGAGCTGCCCCTGATGATCAGTGCGCTCCCACAGGGGGAGCTCAGCTCAGCTCAGCCACAAGCTGGGCTGATGATTGCGAGTGCAGCGGTGGTGGTACGAGCCTCTCCCACCTCCTTGGCAGCGCTAAGACTGTCCGACTGTGGTTTAGGCCCGCTCTCCGCAGGAAGTGGGCCTAAGCCATCATTCAGACATCCCCTGAGGGCTCCCGGGCTGCCAGAGGTATGTCTGGCTGCCAGCTTAGGCCCGATCCCCTGGGGAGTGGGCCTAAGCCGGCAGGTGGACATCCCCCGAGGACTCCTGGACTTCGAGTGGGCGCAGGCTGGGCTGAGGGACCCCCCACCCCCGCTGAGTGCACCAATTTTCATGCACTGGGCCTCTAGTATATACTAGTAAATAAAACAAAACAAACAATGGCAACATAAAATGTACCATTTTAACCATTTGTAAATGTACAGTTCAGTGGCATTAAGTATATTCGCCTGTGGTACAGCCATCATCACCATTCATCTCCAGAACTTTTTCATCATTACAAACTGAAACACTTGGATATATTTTTAAGGCATAGTCAGAATATTTTCCTGACAGGTTGAACTGGGGTGTGAGAAAAATGTACCATTTTAACCATTTGTAAATGTACAGTTCAGTGGCATTAAGTATATTCGCCTGTGGTACAGCCATCATCACCATTCATCTCCAGAACTTTTTCATCATTACAAACTGAAACACTTGGATATATTTTTAAGGCATAGTCAGAATATTTTCCTGACCGGTTGAACTGGGGTGTGAGAGAGATGGGTCAAAGGTGACACCAAGATTGTTGGCCTGCACATCTGGAAACATGGTCTAGCTATTGACAAGATGGACAAGGATGGGCAGAGCACATTTAGAGAAGGAAGAGAAGGAGTTCAGATCAGATTTCTTTGTTAATTTGAAGTGTCTACTAGACATCCCAGAACAACTAGTTGCTATGATGCACACTGACCACCAGGAGGCAGACGCTCAATGCAGGAGCTGCCCTCTGGTGGTCAGTGTGCTCCCACAGGGGGAGCGTTGCTCAGCCAGAAGCCATGAGCCAGGTTCATAGCTGGCGAGTGCAGCTGTGGTGGCGGGAGCGTTAAGGATGTCCGACTGCTGGCTTAGGCCTGCTCCTGCGGCAATTGTCAGTCAGACATCCCCTGAGGGCTCCTGGACTGTGAGAGGGAGCAGGCCAGCCTGAGGACCCCCGATTCCCAAGTGCAAGAATTTCATGCACTGGGCCTCTAGTATATACATATTTAATTAAACATTTTTAAATTTAACATTGGCTAATAAGATTATATAGGTTTTAAATGTACAATGGATATCTACCTGATAAATGGTTTTTAAGCCACCGCTAGGAATGACACAATCAAGGGAATAAATAGGACAGAGAAAAGAGAAGAGATCAAAAGCTTTGGGGCAATTCAGCATTAGACCCAGTCCCAGAGGTTAGGAAGGACAAGAAGAAAGCAGCAAAGGAGACTGAGAAGGAACATCAAGAGGATGTGGTGTCAAATGCTGTTGAGAGGTCAAATAAGTTTAGGGCTTAGAACTGATAATTGGGTATAGAAGTATGGAGGTCACTGGTGACCCTGACAAAGCAGTTTGGAGGAAGGGGTAGGGACAAAAAATTGAATGGGTTAAGAGAAAATGGGAGGGGAAGAATTGGGGGCAGCAAGTAAAGACTACTCATTTCTAGATTTTACTATAAGTGGGGAGCAAAGCTGAAGGAAGAAATAAGGTCAAGAGTGGTTTGTTTGTTTTGTTCTTAATGGGTAAAGTAACAGCATATTTGTGTGCTGATGGGAATGATCCAGTAGAAAAGGAAAAATAGTGATGTGGGAGAGGAAGGGAGTATTTTAAAATTTTTGAATTTGAAAACCTCCACCTGTGGCTTTGGCACATTTTGTCACAATCTACACCATACTTTGACCTGCTTCACTCATTTGTGTAACCTACATTTTACTTTGCATCCCCTGGCCTGAATAGATACAGATCTCTATGAGGCTGAAATAAATTGGTGTGAATATAAATAAAAACCACTCCTGCCAGGGTAGACAGAGACCTCAAGGGCTAATTAGTAGTGTTTTTGGCAGGTTGCTCATGCAGACACTATCAGGTGAAAATTGACAGTCAGAAGCAATTGAAATCCAAACACCTAATAACAAATAATGTGTATATTTTTGGGACTTAGTAATTTATTTTATTTTAGCTTCCAGAAACAAACCTTGGGAAATGAATGGTTTCTGGGTACAGATAACGGAAGAGAGAAAGCAATTAAATCAGGAAAGAGCGGTGAAACAGCAGTGAGAGCAAAGATATTTTTGCCTGGGCTTGTACTAGAACTCTATTTTTTTTAGAAATAAGACTTTTACCACAGGACTACCAATGTGTCCATAGCCCAAAGACTGAGTAACAGTTATATCCAAACTAGAGAAAGGCAAGTAACCAGTACATGAATCTAGGTTTAGAAGGTCAACTTCTGTGAAAGGAAAGGGAACTAATATATACTAATTACTTAGCTTGAATAGCTTTATTCTTATCCCCGCTATTTTACTCTGGAAAGATGACCTATAGGGATTAAATGTGGTAGCCAGTCTCCATGCTGGCTTAGTGACCCCAACCTGTTGGTATTCATTCTTCTCCACCCTACACTCTATCCTGGAAAAGTAATCTGTAGGGATTGGTTCAACCTGCTTCCAAGCCTCTGGCTTGTGGTTGGATTACACCCTGTGGGAGCCTGGGAAGGAAGGTGTGGTAAGGTTGTCTCAGGTCGGCTGTGTACCTCAACAGCAGATCATTGCTCCTATCAAGCTGGTCTCTGCTCCACTCAACATTCTCTCCCTGTTCTGGTCCTTGTGGACCTAGGGATGATCGTAGTTCCACTACTGCTGGACCCATGTTTCTGCGCATCTTCCATGGTTTCCATACCCCCATCCACACGTTTGTAACCAGTCCCTTTGTAAATAAAACTTTAAACATATTATTTTATTTTTTTAAATTTCTTTATTGATTAAGTTATTACACATGTGTCCTTATCCCCACATTACCCCCTAAACAAATTATTTTAAGCATGTCGTGTTTCATATTGGAGCTCTGACTGATACATTAGTTGGTATCAGAAGCGGCTCCAGGAAACAGAGTCACAACTGGATTTGGGATGTATTTGGTCATATATTTAGAGGTCCAGGAATAGCCTCATTGCTGGGAGAAATAACTCAATTGTAAATTACTTGAATGATCATTGGTGGTAGCCTGGGATAAAGGGAAAAATGTTGGCTGTAAAGAGCTTCTGGAAGTCCCATGTATGAGAATCACGGCACAAACCCCTGGAGTAAAGGCTTGACCCTGTGCCAATAACTATTTTCAATTTGAAAAGTAGCTCCTGGCTTGATACTGGTGAATACTGAATGCCTGACCATGGATCGTGAAATATTTATGTGATGCAAACCACCCGTCATGAGCTGAGTTATCTAATTCACTGAACCATAAATCTGGGCATGCACTGCAGTAATCCATCAGAATATGGAAGTGGTATATATGAAAATGGGCCCTAGTTGATCCAAGAAAGCTTCATGAACAGATGACTTATATTCACATGGTACCTGTTTTTTTTCTACTTCTCATTTAACTCACACCAGAGGCCTCAAGAAGAATTCCCTATCAGACCTGATTTACAGACAGACCTGCATCCTGAGCCCACATGAATGGGAAGTCAATAGCCATTGTGCTACAGCCTGATGCAGGGGTGCCCTAAGATAGTGCTGGAATAAAATCCTCCCGGAACTTTAAATACATCAGTTTGATCACTTCATTAGGGCAAGATAGTGTCAGGCATTGCTCTACATTGATTCATGGGCAATGGCAAGAAGTTGGCCTGCTGGTTGGGAACATTGAAAGAACAAGATCAGGAGATTGGTGCCAAGGAGATCTGGGGGAGAGGAATACATTTGAAACTCTTGCAATGGGGACAGAATGGAAAGATATCTGCAAGATTATCTATTATGTGGAGTTAGCCTTTTCTTAGTTTCATTGGTGCTTGCTCAATGGTTCTCTGAATACTCTAACAGTGTGTCCCACAATTCAGAAGCAGCTGGCTTGACAGGACAGAGGAAGGGTCTGCTAAAGGCTCAATTACTATAACATCTAGGAGACAACATCTTGCAAAGTTGGAGTGGTGTCCTATAAGATGCAATAAATGTCTTAAAACCAGCAGCAAATATGTAGCCAGGATACGTGAGTAAAAATTGGAATGGCCCTCTCACCATTCAACCTAATAACTCATTGGAATATTGTTCTCTTTCCCTCTGACCTTGGGTTTAGTGGATTTGGAGACTTCATTGCGTGAGAAAAGAATTCTTTTCTTAGGGAATATTGTAGGTTGAGACTTTCCTCTGGACATTTTAGATTCCTTGTATTTCTGAATTGGAGTCAGTTTGCTGGAATGAACGTCCTGATTACCAGGAAGAAGTTGGGTTGGTCCATCACAATGGGGGCAGGAGGAGGATGCTGAGAGGTGGACTGTACTGAGTGTGTTCTGTTTGTGCCCCTCTCCCATGTTCCAGGACTTTAGAGATGATATCTCAACAACCCTATAATAATGATAGGTCTTCTTGAGTACCCTCTTACTGTATACCTGACATTGTTCTAGGAACTTTACATGAATTGATTCAATTCATCCTCACAGTAGTCTTACATGATAAATATCCTATTATTCTGATTTTACAGATAAGGAAATTGCTTAAGTTAAGTAACTTGTACAAACCCACATATCTAGGAATTAGAGGTTAACCTCTGCTCTATAAGGCTTCTGAAGGGGGTAGGTGTGGTTATTTTGTTTTTACATGCAGAAAAACAAAGAGTTAAAAAAGTAAAGGAATTTATCCCAGGTATAGTCAGCCACACAGCTAGGATTCAAATCCAGATCTGTTACCCTCAAAGCTAATGCTACTGTCTAGTGCACTCTGCTTCCTTCACATACGTCATTTTCAGGTGTGAATAGAGAAAGAGCTGACTGTGAAATGCAAATTCTGTGAATATAAAACATCCTTTTGATAAATTCAAAATTTATTTATTTATTTTTGAAAAGGCAAATGGTCTAACTCAGTAATTTTCAACCCTTTTCACCTCATGGCACACATAAACAAATTACTAAAATTCTGCGGCACACCAAAAAAATATATTTTGTTGCCAATTTGATAAAAACAAAAAAGATAGAATTTTGATTCATTCACACTGGACGGATATTGTTGTGTTAGTTGTCCTATTTTTATTAACAATCTAAGGGAAAAGAGGTCAGTGCCTCTAACTAAATAGTCAGGTATTACATGTTTTAAAAGTCCTTGCAGCATACCGGCTGAAAATCGCTGACCTAACTTAAATAAAAAAGATTAAGCTTGACAATAAAAGTGTAAGCATGTCCCAGATTTACTAAGCTAGCTAATTCTTTCTTGAAATATTTAGCTTGTATTTGGACTTAATCCATAGAAAATTTGAAAGCCAAATATATCTATATATATAAAAGGCTAATATGCAAAGTGTTCCCTTGGGAGTTCGACCAGGAGACCAGAAGTTCAATCACTCGCTATGATGTGTGCTGACCACCTGGGAGCAGTGTGGAATGAAGGAAGGCCCCGGCCGGCAGCCAGAAGGCCCTGATTGGTCCTAATCGCCGGCCAGGCCTAGGAACCCTGCCCGTTCACAAATTTCGTGCACTGGGCCTCTAGTATATAAATATAAATATATATATCAAAGTAAGCATATTAAAATATAATGTATTAAATATAATATATATATTTGTTATTTTATGTAAATACTAGAGGCCCGGTGCACAAAAATTTGTGCACTCGGGGGTCCCTCAGCCCAGCCTATGCCCTCTTGCAGTGTGGGACCCCTCAGAGGATATCCACCCCAGTGGGGACCCTCACCCCATGGAGGTTTGGCCAGCCTGGGTGAGGGGCTGATGGCTATTTTCAGGCTGGCCACACCCCCTTTAGGGTTGGGGGTTCCCACTGGGGTGCCTGGCCAGTCTGGGTGAGGGGCTAAGGGCTGTTTTCAGCCTGGGCAAGCACCCTGGAGACGTAAGCTCCCAGCCTCTCCTTTTTTTCTTTTTTTAAAATTCTGGGATTTATTTACCTTCTATAATTGAAACTTTGTTGCTTTCAGTGGAGCTCAGAGCCAGGCCGTGGCAGGCAGGGAAGCTTGGCTTCCTCCATCACTGGAGCAAGCAAGCCTCCTGCTCGCTCCAGCTCTGTGGCTGCCGGCCGCCATCTTGGTTGTGTTAATTTGCATGTAGTTGCTCTGATTGGCTGGTGGGCATGGCTTAAGGTGTAGCAAAAGTACGGTCAATTTGCATGTTTGTCTTTTATTAGTATAGGATATAAAATATAATAAATATTTTTTAAGGACATGTGATGACCTAATTCAAAATCACTGTGAGCAGATTCTCTAGGAGAATGTGGTGGAAGTCCATTCTTTTGTGCGTTTGCTAGCTGACATTAGCCCTGACCAAGATAAGGTAGAGCGTAGTGGTCATCATTCGCAGACGGAGGAAACTGCACAAACCAGACCTGGCGAGAAGAGCCTGAGAAGGGAAACCACATTGGTCGGGGTGCCAGTAACTTGCTTTCGTGGCAGGTTTTCTCCTTCCGCTGGTGAAGGAGGGCATGGTCGGACTTTGCATACGTTTTATAATAATTCCCATCACCCTGCAGTGATAGGGGATTTCCTCCTTTGGAATAGCACCCCAGTCTCATCTATCGGCTATCATGGACCCATGGCTTTCTAACAGTTGAGAATGCTCTGCTTTTCAGATAATACCATCCAGTCGATTTTCTGTTGTTGCTGTTGCTGTTCCGTGCAGAAGCGGTAAGTCTTGTTTCCGAGGCCAACTACTTGGAAATGAATGCGTTCAGTTTCGAGTCTCCATGTCTCTTTGTATCTGCTGTTGCCTTATCCTGGGAAACTCTTCTCCCGTTTTTTTCCCCTCTTAAATGCCTAGTTATTTAAAGCCATAGATCAAATGTCAGGCCTTCTGTGATCCTTTCTTAATCCTTTTGGGTTTAATTGCTCCTTCGATTGTCTTTCCAAAGCATGCAGTTTGGTTCTTTATTTAACATTTATTTCATGTGTCCTATTTGTATGTCTGTGTTCCACTGTATAATTTTACGGGCAAGAATTCTGTCTTATTCATTTGACTATCTCCACCAAAACTATACTTTGGTGTCCAGCAAATGATTGTATAAGAATAAAATCCAAAGCACCATGAAAACAGTCACAGCTAACATTTAATGGGAGTGTTCCATATGTCAGATTGTGCTAAGAGGTTTGCATTTATTAGCTCAAGTAACTCTCAAAGCCACCTATGGATTTTTACAATCCTCATTTCACAGATGAGGAAATTGAGGCTTAGAGAGGTTACATTGCCTACCCAGGGCCACACTATGAAATGGTAGAGCCGGGATTTGAACTCATGCTCTTAATTACTATATCATGTCTACTTATAACAATAGATGCTATCAAATGAGGTAATGCATGTACAATGAGTAACGCTGTGCCTGATACAGAGTGTTACATGATCATGTTTATAATTTTATGCCTTTAACATGGACCAGACTTTGTATTGGGCATGTGACATGTTTCCTCAATTTTATTTCATAACAACTCTATGTGCTCTTAGCACCTCTAGTTTCCAGATAAGAAAAATTAAATTCTAAGAGGTATAGTAACTTTCCCAAGGAAATGGTCTTCATAATTAAAAAAGCCTCGGGAAAGAGACCTGGATTTTTTGTACTAGTTTTGGGATGATCTAGAGCAGTGGTTCTCAACCTTCCTAATGCCGCGATCCTTTAATACAGTTCCTCATGTTGTGGTGACCCCCAATTTCATTGTTACAAATGGAACATAATTAAAGCATAGTGATGAATCACAAAAACAATATGTAATTATATATGTGTTTTCCGATGGTCTTGGGCGACCCCTGTGAAAGGGTCGTTCGACCCCCAGGTTGAGAACCGCTGATCTAGTGTAACATGATTATTTTTTTATTTATTTTTTAATGTCAGGCAAGTGAGAACACAAATAAGCCTGAGCAATGATGAAGAACTCTCAGAAAAATACATTCAGCCTCGCAGACAGTGGTTCAGTGAATTGAGAAGTAAGAAGCAAGTGAGTATCATCTTGATGGGTGGTAAGGGTGGGGGTCGAGGAAGCTTGCGTTTTTAGGATCTGCTCTAGTAGGTACTGTTTGCTACCATGCCCAGAACCTAGTATCGCGCTTGGCACATAATAAGGGCTCAATAAACATTTAGCAAATGAATTTTCTAGAAGAAATTAAAAGAAGAAAAAAAAGACCAGTTAACATAGCCTGCTCAGCTATATTTTGGAAGAACTTGAAACTGGACAGTGAATAGGGAAAAAATGTATTCTGGCTACTGCCCTTTTGAGGCCAGGATTAGTTTTCAGTCCAGTGTTGGGAGAAACAGTGTTCTTAGGAAGCATGGTAAAGCCAAACACAAGCTTACAGCACCTGAAAGAAAAGAGCTGCTTTTCTTTTTCCAAGAGAGAAAAAACCCATAAGATAAAGTGAAACTATTGGGGAAGAAATCAAGGGAAAAAAATATCCAATGTAAAAAAAACCCAAAACAAAATCAATGCAATGCTGGCAACAGAATGTGTGATCTTGAAAATTTCCAAGCGATGAGTGTGTTGCTGGATCCGAAAGTTGTTTTATAGTTGGTCATTTCCTACGTTTATCCCACCCTGGCTTCTGCTCTGGCACAGCTGGATGGGAGAAGGGAGGCAGCAGGCAAAGATGCTCTATGCCTCTTCTTGATTAGTACAGATCATGATCAGTATAGATTGTTAAAACAGTGGCACGGCTACTCACTGCTTGGTTTTCACAGTCCAACAGGGGCCGTGTGCAACCGTCAAAACGCAAGCCGCTGCCTCCCCTCCCGCCCCCTGAGGTTGCTGAAGAGAAGACCCGAGTCATGGCACTCTATGATTTTCTGCCCAGAGAGCCCTGTGACTTAGCATTAAAGAGAGCAGAGGAGTACCTGATCCTGGAGAAGCATGACACTCACTGGTGGAAGGCAAGAGACCGTTGGGGGTAAGACTGGTGGCTCGGTCCTTATCAAATACCTCCTCTTTTATCCCCTACAGACGTCTGAAGCATCAAGAGGGCTGTTTTCTGGCTCAGTTTCTCTGGGTTTATAACTTCCTTCTGTGTGAAATTAAACCTGTCCCCCCAGCTCCCCATGCGTAGGAGGGCATACTAGCACCATGATTTCAGCAGACTCTCAGAAGTAGATACACCTGGCTTCACATCCCAATGCTGCCTCTTACTATCCTGTCCTTTGGGCAAGTCATTTACCCTGTCTGAGTTTCCATTTCTTTTTTAAAAGATATGTTTTTAAAAATTGATTTTAGAGAGAGAGGAAGGGAGAGGAAGATAGAAACAAGGATTGGTTGCCTCCTACCTCCTGCATGCCCCCCACTGGGGATCGAGCCCGCAACCTAGGCATGTGCCCTGACTGCGAATCGAACCAGAGACCTCTTGGTGCATGGGTCAGCACTCAACCACTGAACCACACCAGCAGGACTTCATTTCTCTTTTTTTTTGAAATTGAGCTGTAATTGGCGTATAACATTCCATTAGTTCCAGATGTACAACATAATCTATAATAATAAAAGCATAATATGCAAATCAACCGAATGGCTGAACAGCGGAATGACCTTCCAGATGACCTTCTTGACGAAGCCGGAGCTGCGAGGGCCTCTAGTGATTGAATATTTGTATATATTTTAAAACAATCACCAGAAGAAGTTTAGTTAACATCTGTCACCATAGATAGTTACAGAATATTTTTTCTTGTGATGAGAACTTTTAAGGTTTAGTCTCGTAGTAACTTTCAAATATGCAAAACAGTACTATTAACTATAGTCACTATGCTGTACATTACATTCCCAGGACATTTATTTTGTCACTGGAAATTATATCTTTTGACCCTCTTCACCAATTGTTCCCACCCCCACGTCACTCCCCCATCTCTGGCAACCACCAAGTTGTTCTCTTTGTCTATGAGCTTTCAATTTTTAATGTAAAATACCTTTTAGATTCCACCTATAAGTGAGGTCATACAGTATTTGTCTTTTTCTCTGACTTATTTCACTTAGCATAATGCCCTAAAGTTCCATCTACATTGTTGCAAATGGTAAGATTTAATTCTTTTTTTTTTTTTTTCTTTTTTAATATATTTTATTGATTTTTTACAGAGAGGAAGGGAGAGAGATAGAGAGTTAGAAACATTGATGAGAGAGAAACATTGATCAGCTGCCTCCTGCACATCTCCCATTGGGGATGTGACCGCAACCCAGGTACATGCCCTTGACCGGAACCGAACCTGGGACCTTTCAGTCCACAGGCCGATGCTCTATCCACTGAGCCAAGCCGGTTTTGGCAAGATTTAATTCTTTAGTATGGCCAAATAATATTCCGTTCTATCTATCTATCTATCTATCTATCTATCTATCTATCTATCATATCACATTTTCTCTATCCATTCTTGCATTGATGGATACTTAGGTTGGTTTCATGTCCTGGCTATTGAAAATAATGCTGCAATGAAAATTGGGGTCCACATTAGTGTTTGTTTTTTTGTGTTTTTTTTTTTCCAGATAAATGCTCAGAAGTGGAATTGCTGGATCACAAGCTAGTTCTATTTTTAATGAGTTTTTATGTCTTTATTTATAAAGTGGGGATAATAATTCCTATAGGTTCCTATTCTGATTTACACTTTCTCTGGGAATTGGACGTGTTTGTTTGTTTTTTCCTGTTAGGCTCTAAGGCAGGAACAGAAACAGGCTCTTCCTTATTTTCATATTTCTACAATGACTAGTTTTGGAAGTAGGTGCTGAATTAAGCAACAAGGGAAAAAAGACCCTGGGATGCCAACAGACTTCACTGTGTCAGTTGCAATAGATGGTTAATGCCTGACTGAAGTCCTGGATAGAGAAGGATTCTGAGGAGTTTCTGGGCTCTCTGGGAGAGAATGCTGGCATTGATTTCTGATCTTTGTCAAGATTTGAAGATTATAAGTATGTAAATATCAGAAGTATTTATATTTCATGCCCTCTTTCTTTTTAAAAAAATATATTTTATTGATTTTTTACAGAGAGGAAGGGAGAGGGATAGAGAGTTAGAAACATCAATGAGAGAGAAACATCGATCAGCCGCCTCCTGCACACTCCCCACTGGGTATGTGCCTCCAACCAAGGTACATGCCCTTGACCAGAATTGAACCTGGGACCCTTCAGTCCGCAGGCTGACGCTCTATCCACTGAGCCAAACCGGTTAGGGCTCATGACCTCTTTCTTTATATTTTCCTGATTATTTGGTTGTCTTTCCAAATCTTAGTGTGACTCAACATGTGATAGAGATATTTCAGTGGGAATAGTTATCAGTGGGTTTAAGACTGTGGAAATAGCGACTCCTGCAGGTGGCCTGTTGGCATGATTCAGACCTAAACAACCAACCAACCAACCAATTAATATTTAACTTTAAAGTTAATAAGTGCATATAGTTCTTTATAATATGAAAACATGATAAATAATGCCAACGTTCTCAAAAATAAGCACCGTTATTCATTTAGTAAATCATTTTCAATGCACTGTCATGCACATATTGAAATATATGGTATTGTTTGCAGATTTAATTTATCTAAACCTTATCACACTTTATACATTGTTCTATTAGTTGCTTTTATTTCCCAATAATATGTCTTGGGGATCTTTTTGTCATTTCAAATGGAATTTGAAGGTGTAGATGTAGGAAAAGGGAATTCCTCACCCTGCGGAAGGGCGGGTAAATTGGTGTATCTTCCTTCTAGACAATTTGCTGTGTCTACTGAAAGACGCACATGCTTGGTGTCCTAGCAATTTCCCTGCTTAGTGTCTGTCTTAGAGAAATGCCCCTCCTTGTGAAAAAAAGGCACATTCAAGTATTTCTTCATCAGGTTGCTGTAATAGGGACGTGGCTAAACTAGAATATCTACTCTATCGAATGCTCTGCAGCAAACATTATCTTTGTAATTGAGCTGCTGTTAACCTGGTCACTGTGACATCCCAGTGGTCATGTAAATGCCCCTTTTTCTCTCTAAAAAGATTCTGGTGTCATAAGACACCTTTAAACTACTCACATGATAAGTCAGAATCTTACTATTTATTATTTTGAGATTCTAGTTAAATGTGGAAGTGAAAAACCTGTTTTCCTCTTTTAACAACTTCATCAGTAAAATGAATTTGACTTCCCTTCCAGCCTTGACATTTATAAGAATTGTTGCCATTATAATGCTAGAAACTTGGCAAAATTTTTATTTTTGCTTTGTCTTTTGTTATAGGAATGAAGGCTTTATTCCAAGCAACTACGTGGCTGAAAACAAACTAACCAATTTAGAAATTTATGAGTAAGTGTCTTCCAAAATACGCTCTATGGTTAATCTATGAAAATCAGCTACATTTTGTCAGGTTACAAGCTCAAATACTGTTTTCGGTCTGAAAAAGGAAAAGAAAGTCACACGTTCGGCAGCTCTAGTTCAAGAGGTCTTTGATCCTTACAATGGTTGATTCAGAAACTTCTTTTTCTTAAACTTATTTTTGTTTCGGTTTGTGTAGCCATTCTTTTTTGTTTTGGCAGTGACAGCATGAAACCAAACACTCGTCTTGCACTTGTTTTACTATGTGTCCTAAATGGAAAATTATTTTTAAAAGGACATTACATTTTCAATGAGTGGCAAATTGGACTTAATTTATAGACACGTTACTCTATTTTGGCTCCTGTTTTGAAATGTTTTAGAAATAGTTGCAGATGAGAACGAGGCCAGTATAGTTTGGAAGAACTCTTGGCATGTTTGCTGGAGTCCTGCTTAGAAATCTATTTTTGTTATATGGATTTGGAAGATCTTAGCAATCACTTGTTTAATCCCTCATTCTGCAGATCAGAAACTACGGTGGAGAGATTAATTTATACGTAGAGAGTAGCCGAGCTGGGAGTAGTCCTAGTCTTTTATAACTTCAGGATCAATTTGAGTTCTTGAGTGCCCTCCCCCGACTTAGATACTTGTTTTGCAATTAACATATGCTTCCAGCAGGTGGCAGTAGGTAATGAGTGGAGGCATTAAGACCCGTGCTTCTCTGAGAACCAGTGAGCAAATACAAATTGAATGAGAGAACCCCCTTGGTCCACCTTGCTACTAATTTAAGTCACCTACAGGCCAGACTCAGCATATCCCTTCCCTAAAACAAATCCAATTTTTAAAGAATTGGTGAATAACGTACCCTTTATTGGAGGGGAGAAACAGGTGACGGATGACCACAGGATACATGACACATCAACGTAACCTTACCAGACTTCTCTATTAGCTATGTCTCAAGCTAGATCTCTCTCCCACGTCACTCTCCTTGGCCCCATTAGAGGGTCTCTTCTCTCTTCTCCTTTCCTTCACTCCCCTCTCTTGACCTGCGTCATTTAGCTCTGCTCCGAAATTCCAGTCTCCACTCAGTCAAACAAAGCCCTTCGTGGCTGAACCCACCTTCCCTGGAAAACATTTCCACAACTGTCTACAGTTACTCACGGATGGCCCATAGGGGTGTCACCACTATCTCCACTAAAGCTGACCAACACAAACAGGTCTCTCTCTCTCTCTCTCTCTCTCTCTCTCTCTCTCTCTCTCTCTGTTTTTGTGTACCCTCTTGCTTTTTTCTCTTTAATATATATATTTTTTCAATTACAGTTGATACACATTGTTATATTAGTTTCTGGTGTACAACCCAGTGATTAGACATTTATATAACTTACAAAGTGATCACCCTGATAAATCTAGTACCCATCTGACACGACACATAGTTATTACAATATTATGGACTATATTCCCTATGCTGTACTTTACATTCCCGTGACTATTCCGTAACTGCCAATTTGTATTTCTTCATCCCTTTACCTTTTTCGCCTATCCTCCCAATCACCCCCCCCCCCCAACTGGCAAATATCAAATTGTTCTCTGTATCTATGAGTCACAAATAGGTCTCTTTGAAAGCCAGGTCAGGGAAGTTTTGTTTGGAAATCTCCCGCTAAGAAAAAAAAAAAAGGCTTTTTAAAAAATCTATCTATCTTTCTATGTCTGTCTATCTATCTTTCTATGTCTGTCTATCTATCTATCTATCTATCTATCTATCTATCTATCATCTATCTATCTATCTATCTATCTATCTATCTATCTATCTATCTACCAGAATCCCAATTTGGTTTTTCCAGGAGGTTAAAGGAGACATGTATAAAGGTACCTAACAGTGTCTGGGGGTTAGTGAATAGAAAATCACTAACCAGCAATCTTCCTTTCCTTTTTTAAAAATTTTCAATGAATTTGCTCATTGCTGCCCCTGTTTAGACCAGTTCAACAACTTGTTTATATTATAGATATTGGATCATTTGAATAAAACTACTCTGAGGTTAGAATAACCATCTCACTTTCTTGGGCCTTGATTTACGTGTCTTTAAAAGTTACTTTCTTTAATAACTCCAATTATAGGAAGACTGCTTTTTAGTTTTATTGCTATTTCTTAAAAAAAAGATTTGTTAGGATATAGATATAATAATCACTAAAAGTTATCAGCCACTCACTATGTGCCAAGCACTGTTCTAATGACTGTATAGAATTACTGCCCTAGGTCAAAGTCCTGTAGTGTGGACATAGAAATTGGGGGAAATCTGGGTTCAAATCCTCATATCACCACTGATTAGTGCTTTGGCTGCAGGCACTTGCCTAATGTCTCTAAACATCCGAGTGATCTGAAAACTGGGGAATAATACCTGTCCCATACAGTACAGAGTAAATGTTCAATAATTTCTAGCAATTATCATTATTTCCTTGAACTGTGAAAGTAACTAGAAAGGCATTTACAGTTTGAAACACCTTGCCCAGTATTGCAGGCGTACTCCATGTCATTCGTAATACCTGTCATTGTTACTTCAGTCCCCTGAATCACTTTATTTGTTCGATCTTTATTTATTGTACACTTATGCATTACCAGGTGTTAGCTTTCTCAGGCACTGGAGATGCAACACGGAACACCCAGAAGCAGTCCCAGCTTCATGAGACTTACAGCTTCATGGGGATATAGATATTAAACAACTCCAAATTCACAGATAAATATGAAATTTTAAATAAATATGTAGTGTTGGGAAGAAACAGTGTGGGACACTGGGAGAAAACAATGGGGAAGGAGGTATAATTTAGCAAACAATGAAGAAGGAGGTATAATTTAGCAAACAATGGGGAAGGAGGTATAATTTAGATGTTGGTTGGGGAAGGCTTTCTGAGGAAGTGACTTGAGGCTAAAGGTGGTAGGGGGTCCTCAGGGGAAGGAATGCTGTGTCAATGTGGGCTCTGACATCTCAGGGGAACATTTATAAGTAGAAATGTTTATGGCTATTTTGGTTTTAAATTAATATCCAATTATCAACAATACAATGTAAAAACCTAGTTTTCAGTAAGCCTTCAAATTTAACTTGTAAATCATGATATACTCTTTATAAATATGAAAAAATATGAACAATTACCTTATTTCAGACTCAACATATTAAATGTCCTTCAACAATCAGTCCTATTTATAAGTTCAGCTGATTAAATTTTCTGAAACATTTAACTGAATTAATAAACTGAATACATTCAGTTTTCTTTTTTTAGTACTTCACATGCCAGACAGGACAAATTTGCAACTGCCATAGCCCTTTGTAAGTCTTTCCATGATCCTGGACATCTAATAAATTTAACTTATGTGGTAAATCTAATAAATTAAACACATGTGAATCTCATCGAACCCTAGGTAAATCTAATAAATCAAGTTCTCTTAACCATGCAAATATTTTAAAAATGAGTCAAATTCCCTTAAACTTCAAATACCAAGAAAAGATTAATTATAAATTTTAAACCGGAGGCAAAACTCCAATATGCCAGATTCTTTTAAAATTATAGACGTTTTAAATAGCAAACATTGATTATCCTGAACTTTATATAAGTCTGATTTATCTCATGATCTCTGCACTGACTGCTTAACCTTCTCAGGGTTACAAAGTCACTTACTAAGAGAAGCAGACTTACCCTCTCAGGTTGAAGAGGGTTTGTAGGTTGAAAACTCAAGAGCACAATACTGTTACTTACTGATCGGAAATCTAAGACAGGGGCGTGGGACCTGAGGCTTACCTCTACACAAGATGTTTGTACTCAACCAGAGTTGGATATGCTGGATTTTTAAAATATGTCAATAGAAGCCTTGCCCCAAGTCCCAGGCCCACATCCTTTGGTATCAGTTTTATAATTAGTGTTGTCTAGGTGTAAGTTACAGCCTTACTGATTTAAAAAAACAAACACAACTCTTCTAACTTTTGCCATCTGACTTAATTCTGCAATACATGCCCAACCTCCCAAGTTATATTCATCCAATCTCATTATTGGCTGTGGAATCTTGCATTATTTTAAAGAATCCTAAATTCTTCCTATATTTGTATCTGGCTCTTTGGTTACAACTTTGAAGTCATTCTAATGACATACACACAGATTTTTAATTTACATTTAAACAAAATAACCTATTTACTTATATTATTTATCACTATAATAAATAAATAAAATACAAAGCAACAAAATGAACACTGATATGATGGCCAGTGAAAAACATTTAGAAAAAATGCATTTTATCTTAACTTTTTCTTATTTGAAGTTCCATTATGCAGTCTTTACTTTTCACAGATTCAACGTATTTTATTGAGCTATAATTGTTATTCTCCTTTTAGCACCCATGTTTCACAACTTAGCCAGTGGGGGCCCCTTGAAACTGATTCCCCATGTCTCTATTTCTACAACAGGAGGTCTCAGATTCACCTTGAAATTCCCTTCAAACTATGAATATTCATTAAAAAGTACTAAATGATAATCACAGTTGAACATCACAGTTACTCTTATTCCCATTAGTGATAAATAGTCATATTATTTTACTAGAATCATCCCTAATCATCCCTACTATCTATGGCTCGTTTTCCTTTTAAGGGCATTAGTATTTTTAATACCTGACCATCCTAATTTAGTGGCAGCTTTCTGCTGCTAGAGGTTAGGGGAAGTCCATGTAATAAGATCGATTCCATCCTCAAAGTCAGGTATGAGTTTCATTTAGCTACCATCTGGCCCACCCATTATGACTCAATGCAGGGCTATATGTGCATTCTTCCTTCCACTGTCCTTAAAAATAGTATTTCTGGTAATATTAAACTAGTTGCTTTTTAAAATCTTGTTTTAAAATGAAAGTTTTTCCATTTTTCTTTTTCTCTTTTTGGTTCTGTTTCCTTTTTCTTTCTTGTACCATGTTTGCTTACTGACTAGGTATTGTCATACAAAACTTCATGTTTAAGTTATAATATTATTTAATTATGAAAACTGTGTGCACTTTGGTATTCTAAAGCAGCGATTTTCAACCAGTGTGCTGCAAGAATTTTTAAAACATGCAATAACTGACTATTTAGTCAGGGGGCACTGACCTTTTTTCCTTTAGATTGTCAAAAAAAAAAAAAAAAAAAAAGGGCAACAACCAACACAATAATAGTCATCCAGTGTGAATGAGTCAAAATTTTACATATTTTTTTTTTCTGTCAGATTGGCAAAATACACAATATATATTTTGGTGTGCTGCAGAATTTTTGTGTGTGCCATGAAATGAAAAAGGCTGAAAATCGCTGTTCTAAAGTCTTATAGTGACATGTTTCATGCAGAGAGGTAGCAGAAAGACAGGGGGCAGAAGAGGACTTGGAGAATTTGAGGAAGGAAGGAATCCCAAGTGGCGAAGCTCAGTGAGTGAACAGGGAATGAGGAAAGATGGGGCCGGAGAGGGGGTGTGGAGCAGGGTTATATAGATTGTTCCACTCACTAAACTGCTCACTTTACTGCAAAGTAACATACTTGGGAAAGTCACGTAAGTTAGAGTGGGTTTTAATTTTGGAAAGGTAACATAGCACATACAAAAACATGCAAATAAGAACTTCCTGAGAAGAAAGAAACAAGTATTTTTTTAGTTTGTCTACCAAAACTCAACGAAGTGTTTATTGAAGATGATGACTTCTTTTTTATTTTTTAAATTCTCGCCTGAGGATATATTTTTATTGATTTTAGAGAGAGAGGAAGGGAAAGGGAGAGAGAAAGAGAGACATTGATCAGTTGCCCCCTGTACCCTGACCGGGGATCAAACCCGCAACCTGGGTATGTGACCTGCATGGGAATCAAACCCACGACCTTTCGGCGTGTGGAACAACACTCCAACAACCCAGCCGCACTGGCCAGGGTGAAGATGACGACTTCTTAACCACATATCTTTCATGGAAATTTTTAGGAGGTTAAATTTTTCAAAATTACATACTAAGTGTGTGCCAGGAAGTTGAAGTGAGATAATAGAATAAACTTGCAACTAATAAAACTCCACTAAACTAAATTAACTGGCCCATAATAGTACATTATTGTTTATGTGAACTTAAAAACCCACTCTATATTCTAAAAATCAGTTCTGGAGTAAGTTTTTAAGACAGAAATGGAGCAGGGTGTTTTCTTTTTTCTGAAAAAAAAGAAAAAGAAATATACAATTTAAAAATTATTTTTATTGCTTTTACAGGTGGTACCATAGAAACATTACCAGAAATCAGGCAGAACGTCTTTTGAGACAAGAGGTAATTCAATTTATTCTTGAATAAATCTGAATATTTTCAAAATTTCCATGAGGGCTGCATTGTAAAGAAAGACCCAACTAAAAAGTTTTATTGCTTCCTGTTCTTTTTAGTTTTAAAGTATTATAATTTCATCTCTATACACATTTTTTTCTCTACACATTTTTTTGATATACACTAGTTGTCCTTGTATCAGATTATGTTTTTATTGATTTTCATTATAACTTTAGAAACATTTTTCTGAAATGATTTCAACACCAACATTTTACAACTCCCTCATCTACTCCAAAGTGCATTCTACCGAACAATCCATATTTGAATGGCCCAAACACCTTTGCTTCAGTGCCAATCAAATATACACCCTATCCTCATGAGCTTAGCTTAGGCTCATTAAAAACACAATAAAAAAATACATGGTGCTGCACCTTCTTTGATCTTTGGGAACAAAGGGAAGAGTAAGGTAGCCAAAATATCAAGCTTGGTCAAGACTGATCATTTAGGTTAAAACAAAACAAAACTGCATAGAGCAGTGATGGCGAACCTTTTGAGCTCGGCGTGTCAGCATTTTGAAAAACCCTAACTTAACTCTGGTGCTGTGTCACATATAGAATTTTTTTGATATTTGCAACCATAGTAAAACAAAGATTTATATTTTTGATATTTATTTTATATATTTAAATGCCATTTAACAAAGAAAAAACAACCAAGAAAATGAGTTCGCGTGTCACGGGTTCACCATCACTGGCATAGAGTTTAAATTTCCAACTGACGGTAAACATTAACTGTGGGTACATGTGGAGTCAAAACTAGAAAGTACGTACAAGGTATTTGTGTCATTACACACTGCTGTCGGATGTTGAGGAAATCTAGAAATATAAGTGAGAAAGAATCAGTTCTGTAACTAAAAACCCAATGCAGGAATGGCTCAGGACACAGGGAGGGTCCAGGTAACAGCTGGGGGACATGCAGAGAGAGCATGAGGGACACAGACCGAGCTCACCTCATGGGAGTGGGCATGGAGGTTGGAGGCCAGGCCTGGCTTCACTGGCTAGGAGGAAATGGAGAGTGCCACAAAGGTGGTGTCCTGGCTTTCAAAGTGATCTTAGTAGGTCCAGAATGAGCAAAGAAGATGGATGAGAGGCGAGCAGAACCGGAGGAGGGAAGTCCAGAAGTAGATCCACGGTGAGCCAGGTGATCACAGGTAACATGGCTGTGCAGGTTCAGCGTGAGTGGTTCTGCATCTGAGAGGAAGCCTGACAGGGCGAGGGTCTGACCTCCCCACAGGCTAGGACAGGGAGTTATGTGACAACCCACACACAGCCTAGATATCACCGCATGCAGTCACATCTGGCCATGACATTTCCTGATGAAATAGACATTTGAGCCCATCCTCTCATCTTTCTTGTCCTCCCCCACTCCCCAGAGGCAATCACGGTAGAAGAACATTTCCCATTTTGTCCCTATGTTTACATTTTTATCATAGATTGTGCAATAAGCAAACTGTAGTGTTATTTTATGTGTTTTAACGTTTAACATAAAGGAGGCCATATGTGTTGATTTTTTAAATTAAGCATTATATTTTCAATTTTATTCAAAAGGGTATAGATAGATCAAACACATTCTTGCAACTACTGTCTACTATTTCATTATATGAGTACTAGAGACCTGGTGCATGAAATTTGTGCACAGGTAGGGTCCTTAGGCTTGGCCAGTGATCAGGGCCAATCTGTGGGGCGATCGGTGGTGCGATGATCGGTGGTGGTGGTGGGGGGCTGGCACACGCCTTGGCTGGCCTGGGGCCTGTGGGCTGGGGGCAGCTCCTGCATTGAGCATCTGCCCCCCTGGTGGTCAGTGCACATCATAGCAACTGGTCATTCTGCCAGTCGTTCCACCATTTGGTCAATTTGCATATTAGGCTTTTATTATATAGGATACCCAAACATATCCATTTCACTAGTGATAAACATTCAATTGTTTCTAATTTCCTACTATCACAAACAGTGCTGCAGAGAACTTCTGTGTATGTTTCATTTGATATGCAAAGGAAGGGGTTTCTTTCAATTATACCCAGAAATGGAACGGTCTGGTCAGGGGTATGTGCACATTTAACATTACTAGATATTATCAAATCATGATTCAAAGTACTTGTACTAGTTGAAACTCTTCCAAGGAATGAGAAAACTAGTTTCCTACATTCTTGCCAACATTTGGTATCTGCCTGGCATTGAGTAAGAAATTTCATATATATTTTGAAATGTGCATTTCTTTGATAAACATCTCGATTGAGTAACTTTTCATGTGTCTGTGGGCCAGTGGGCTTTCTCTGCTGTTACATGCCTATTAATAGTCTTTGCTCACTTTTCTGTGTATTTGTCTTTTAAACTGACTAATGCGTGTTTTAAAAATATATTCTGAATACAAATCTTTTGTCAGTTATGTGTTACAACCATATTCTTCTGGTTTCTGGCTTAAAAAAAAAACTTTATGCTGTTTTCTTATACAGAATTTCTAAAAATGTTAATACCAAATCTCTCAATATTTTTCTTATGATCTCTGCTTTTTTGTTTATTTGTTTATTATAAGAAATTCCTCTCTCTCATGAAGTAATAAAGGAATTGTATGTTTTATTTTAAATGTTTTTAAAGATTTCACATTTAGGCCTTTCATTTGGAGAGAGAGCTAGATTTTACCATAAAAGGTTCTTTGGTTTGACAATTTGAGCAGGAAATGGGGCTTGTCTCTTGGTAAGCATCTGGAAGGAAAAGGAGACTGCCTTCTGGACTGTGTCACCTTGATGGCCAGGCCATACTGTGGGTTGTGCAGCTCTCAAGCAACTTATTGGCAGCACTTCACGGGTGTAAACTTTCATGGCTTTGACAAGATTCTGAGATATTTTTCTCTCCACAAGTGTAAACACCCTCAATAAAGCAGAAGCATTTTAAAATAACAAACACACACACAAAAAATCAAATAAAACTGCCCAACATTCAAGATTATTTAAAAGCAATTCGCAGCTTTATTGAGATTTTCCAAAAATGTCAGTGGAGATGCAATTCATAATCTAACATCAAACTTATTATAATGTTCTTTCCTCTTGCCGTATCCCTTTTTGTGTCTCCCATACCCAGAGCAACTGGAATGGCTCTCCTCGCTCCTCTCTCCCGACTCCCCCAAATTTATTCCCTTTTCTTCCTTATTACAAACTCTGGTCTCCGTTCCCTCTCTGATCCCAACAATTTCAGATGCATTTCTCCCTCCCTCCTTTGCCCCCACCTGTCATTTTCTTTCTTTTCTTCCAAAGTACAACTCTGTCTGTTCATCCTACTCATCAGCTGTTTCCATCTATCATCCTGATCAATGTAACAAAAATAACTAAATGGTGGTATACATGGTTGTCAAATGCAGGATTTTGCTTAGGAAAACTAGGGGCAAAGTTTGAAGATGCTCATATATACAAAAAAATCTTTGTCCTAAATGTATGTTATTTTATAGGTATTATTTCTAAGCCTGTACTTGTAAACACAGTCTCAGGCTTTTATCCTAAGTCAGTATGGCTTTGGTTTTCATTACTGAGATGTGGGTTTGTCTTCCTTTCTGATAAATGTAAACTCTTGCAATGAATGAATTGTTTTGCAGTCCAAAGAAGGTGCATTTATTGTCCGAGATTCAAGACATTTGGGATCCTACACAATTTCCGTGTTTACGAGAGATAGGAGGTAAGCCATGGGGACTTTGGTCACTGTAGAAATAACAACTCCTGGGACCGCCCTTTTCAGGGAGGCACCGTCACTTACAGGATGTAAGCGAGAGCCCCGCATAGGGAGATTACTAGACTGGAAATTAGGACAGACCAGTTCAGTTTGTATCCCTAACAAGATCTGTGTGTGGCATCGGGTGTTACTTAAGTTCTCTCTTCTCCTTTTCTCAACCATCAAGTGAGGAGGCTTGATGAGTTGTTGCCCAACTGGTGGTGCTTTCCTCATATCCATTGTCTATCCTGGGTCTACCTGCGGAGTTCACCTGCCCTCAGGAAGCTTCCTGTGTCTCTGCCAAGGATGTTCTCTGGGTGAGGGAACGCATGGTCCCCGTGGCTAGGCCGGCCGGACGTGCCTGAGGATTAACATCCTAGGAGCCACCCTCCCCCAATGGGGAGCAGGAGCTGGTGGATAAGACCTCGGCTTCTTTGTACTTTAGTGGGACAATTCCAAGGTGTGTTCCACAGTCTCTCAGCTTCCGATAAGGATTAAACTCCGGTTGCCCGTGGCAGAGCTGCTCATCAATATGCCCTGTATTGGTTTTCCTCCCTTCTTTGTCTCACATCGCCTCACACCCCTCCCAGTGCATTTCTTCATTCCTATAACATACTTGATAGTCAATAAACACTCACGTGCCCATTAGGAGATCTTGTTGTCACCTAGACTTTGGCTGAGGTTATGTTTGATTCTAAGGCTCCAATAAGACAGCTGAGGAATTCTCCTGGGATGGGAGGGACCTGTTTAATTTAACCCAATCCGCGCTTCGGTGTGTAGTGTTGCCAGGCTAAGGGTTTGAGAGGTGGAGCCCTGTTGCTTAATGAATTGATTTAGTTCCCAAGTGACCTTTTATTTGTTTACTAATTTACATTTTATTGATTGTAGAAGCATGGAGCCTACCATCAAACATTACCAGATTAAAAAGAATGACTCCGGAGAGTGGTACGTGGCTGAAAGGCACCTCTTTCAGTCAATCCCTGACTTGATTTGGTATCACCAGCACAACGCCGCTGGTAAGTCAGGAACTTCAGGCTGGGAGAGTCAGCCAGGCTCTCGATGGGCAATGCATCTTTGGTCTTAGACACTTTACACATATCCCTGCAAAAATGTGTAAGAGCTCGAAATACAACGTGCTTCTGAACAATTCCCTTCAGTGACGCTTCTTTGGTTGTCTAGTCAGGGAGCAAGAGATAGGTCATTTTTTTACATTTCTGCCAAGTTAGAAAAGCAATAGATGACAGAGAAGCAAAGGCTATTGAGTCATTCATTATACATTTGTTCTTAAAATTTATGCAGGGCTAAATGTAATAGGATTTCCAATGTCCCAATGGCCTCCTTTTCCTTGCCCCATAAATTTGCTCTCTATTTTAGAAGATTACAATAGAAAATTTGCTCTCATTCTCTGTTCTTTCTTGTTTGGAGAACAGAAGATGTTACACAGGATGCAGCCTTTCACTTATTACAATTTGGCTTAAATATACTGGAGGCATATTTAGCCCCCACCCCCAGCTATTGTTTGCAATAATTGCTATTCATACAAGCCTATCATCTATGGAAAGATGTAGGATTCCAGAAAGTTCACCACAATTGCAATCACATCTCTGGCCTTCAGCCCTCATCAACCTCTGCTAGACCACTTGGAGCCCATGGGGGAATCCTCTTACCTCAGTTTTATAGAATTTGGAACCCACTGTAACTTTTCATATTTTTTTGACTTCTTGTCATACAATACTATTTTAGATTTTTCTCATGAAAAGTTGTATTGACAAAATAAAATCTCTTTTGGAAAGTGGCCACTTTTCCATTGTACTGGTTCTAAATATAAGGAATAAATCCAAGGACATTTTATCCACTTATGGGAATGGGATGAGTTCTCATGAATATTCCAGGTGGTCAAGGGAGTTTGATTAGAGAGGAAGTGACGTTTCTGAGCGGGGCCAGGGAGGGTAGCCCTTTGAATCAGGAGACCAGTTTTGAGTTTTCCCCTTCACACACCTCTTTCTCCTTCCTTCAAAGACAAACTTTAAGAAACTGAGTGGTTTTGGTGGTGAGGTTAAAAACAAAACAAAACTGAGGTAGATCAGGATGTACCGACATGAAAAGATGTTAGTGATAAGTTATTTAGTAAAAAAAAAAAAAAAAAAAAAAGTACAAAGCAATATATTTAGTGTGTAGTCTTATTTTTGAAAAAATACACATTTGCACATATATGTGTACACAGAAAAACTTGACATTTAGGTAATAATTTTTAAACTGATAAGGTTATAACAGACTACAAACTGTTAAGGTTTACCTCGGGAGAAGGAGATTTGGATATGGGAAGCTTTTCTTTCCTGCTTTATAAATTGCTTTAAGGTTTAATTTTTTTATTACCATATACATAAATTATTCTTACAATATATAAAATACCATATAGATAACTTTTAAAATAAAAAACCTGGGTTAAACCATAAAAACAATGAAAAGTGGGACTTGAAAACTTAAAACAATGGCTGCTATTTATTTATTTTTATTATTATTATTTTTTAACATATTTTTATTGATTTCAGAGAGGAAGGGGAAAGGGGGGAGAAAGAGAGAGAAACATCAATGATGAGAGAGAATCATTGATTGGCTGCCTCCTGCACACCCCACACTGGGGATCAAGCCCGCAACCCAGTCATGTGCCCTTGGCCGGAATCGAACCTGGGACCCTTCAATCTGTAGGCTGATGCTCTATCCACTGAGCCACGCCGGCCAGGCTGGCTGCTATTTATTAAAGAGAAAATAAGTAGAAAAGAAATACAGCAACAAGAAAGAAGGGTGATAAGAAGAAAGGCAGGGGACCCAGAAGGAACTCATTTATTGCAGACTTACTTGTGGCCAGACCCTGTTCTGAATGCTTTTATGTATATTTATTTATTGAACCTTCAGAACAATCCTATGAGGTAGGTGCTGTTGCTATCTCCATTTTACAGGTGAGGAAACTGAGGCATGCGTTGTGAGGTAACTTGCTCAAGGTCACACAGTCACTTAGTGTGTGAACTGAGATTTGAACTCCCATAAATCTTTGAAACTGTTGGAGCCACTGAACCTATGAAATCCGGAGTCTGCACACAACTCCTGCCATCACCTCCAGAAAGAGGCAAATCATGTCACTGGGGAATATTTTGGAGGGTCCACTTTTGGAAGAGGTTGTGCATCAAAACCCATGACTATCTTGTCTGTTTCTTGACCTCTGGTGAATTGAGCTCATGACCGTCCATCTCCTTAGCAGAAGTAATGGCAATGCAGACAGTGACAGACTTCTTCCTATCAGAGAGATAGACTATCATGACACCACTGGTAGTAATTCACAGCATAAAAACATTTGACAAAACCTTTTAAGTTAGAGGAAAGTGTTGGGGTCTTAAGGAAATTTCTTTTTATGTTTGTCTGGACCACGTGTTATAGAGACCCAGCTTGATGAAGGCTTGAACCTCAATTAGGTCTTCAGAGTCACTGAGGATTCTTAAGTGTCCTGACTGGGGATCAAAACCCAAACCCTGATGTATTGGGGACGATGCTCTAACCAACTGAGCTACCTGGCTAGGGCTCCAATGCTATTTTTTTTTAAATAAACGACTCTCAAAAAGTAAAATAGGGAAATGGTTACACTTAAGCGCTGTTTAGTTGAATAAATTGGTACAACTTTGGTAGATACCCTTTGATCACGAAACCACATTTTAAGGAATTTATCCTACGGCGATAAGTTGAGAGGTGCATACAAGATCATACAGCATATTTTACAATAGGGGAATCTTGGAAATAACTTTAAGGTCTATTTATAGTCATTGGTATACATCAGTTACCTGTTGATTGTATAAGCTTATAGCAAGACATTTATATTTCTGTAAAATGTATTAGATGTGTATAGTCTTTCAAATATGCCTATAGAGATTTTTACAAAGATGTTCATCAATAGTACTTCTCCAGATGTTAATATTTTGTGAGGGATCTTTATTTCATCTTTGTATGTTCTTGAATTCTTTAATTTGTGTTCAATGAGGATATCTTATGTAATGAAAAATGTTTTTCAAATGGGAAAAATAAGCAAACAGACTAAGTAGGATAGTGCCTTATTTATGTAAAGAATGGTACTATCATTTAGTATGTTATTTATATTAGTAACTAGGCTTGAAATGCTGATTTCTCTTTCTCCCTAGGTCTCATGTCCCGCCTCCGTTACCCAGTTGGGCTGATGGGCAGCTGTTTGCCAGCCACCGCTGGTTTTAGCTATGGTAAAGTAGACACATGTGCTCCAGTAAAGCACCAGACCCAGTAAAGAATTTACCCCAAGTTCCCTCCATGTTCTTTAAGTTTTCCGCTCTCTGAGATGTCTATTGAGTTACATTCCTTCTCAAAGTTTAAAACCCCTTCTGAGATATTTAATTATATGCATCTCCTAAGGACAATTTAAACTTTGGGGGGAAATGTTTCACTTTTACCCCAAATTTTACTATTAAGAGCCCTTTTGATAAATTATAGTTCTTTTCATTTGAGTATTTGGGCTGTTGCTCTCTGGTAATATGGGTTTCTGGGAAATGATGCTCTCCAAGAGAACCTGTTAAAATGAACTGCTAAAAGTGTCCGCATCCCTTTTTTTAAACAGCACAAAATCTGGACAAAATTTGATTTTAACTATTTTCTAGCAAATGGGTTATTTGCAAATCTGTGAGAATACATAGAGATAAAGAATCCCATGTTCTAATTTGGTGATGCTTTATTCCTTTAAATTTCTCTCATTAGTGGGACTCAGAATATACTGGGAAAAATGATAACACAATTATATTGTGTAACAGGTAACCAAGACTCAAGGTCTCTATGTTAATTGAGATGGAAGAGTGATTTCAGGGTGTTATGGGTACCTGGATTCTTTCCTTGCCCATAAATACTATCTCTCTCTATATATATAAGCCTAAGGAATCGTTATGACTGGTCAACTGAACGACTGATCAACGGGTTGCTATGACCACCAGGGGTCAGACTCTTAATGCAGGAGATGCCCCCTGGTGGTCAGTGCACTCCCACAGCCAACCTCCTTCAGCCGGCCAACCTCCCGGGGTCCCTGCCCCTGGCCAGCTGGTCCCGATCAGCCCTGATTGGCCACGATTGCCAGCCAGGCCGAGGGACCCCACCTGTGCATGGATTCGTGCACCGGGCCTCTAGTATATAATAAAAGTTCCACCATTAGCAATTTAAGTTACAATGGCCCTAATTTTTTTAAACTAAACTCAATTTTTAACATCCAGAACAGTGTACAATTTATTAGTCTATTGCTCAGTTAGTTTTGCCTACTTTACTCTAAATGGAATTGGACACCATGTGTTCTTTTGTGCCTGGCATCTTTCTCTCAGTCCATACATCAGCTCACTCATGGTGTTGGGTGTGGTTGGTCCATTTTCATTGTGTTGTGTGGTGCATGACTATACCACAATGGATTTTTTTTTTTAGATGGCCATTTGGGTTATAACCAATTTTTGTCTCATATATTATGAATATTCTTGTATGTCTTTTGATGAAGTTCAGTACACATTTATACTCCAATATTGTATATATACTTAAGGGTAGAATTTCTGGGTCATAGGATATGCACTTAGATTTCATCAGTTTTCCAAAGAGCTTAACGAAATTACATTTCAATGAACAGTATACGGAGTTCCAGCTGCTCCATACCTTCCCCCCTTGCCAATATTTGGCATTCTTGTGGTTTTTGTTTTTGTTTTGTTTTATTTTCACTTTAGCCAGTCTGGTAAGTGTGTAGTGGTATCTCATTATGGTTTAAATGTGCAATTCTCTGATGACTAATTATTTTGATCAAGTTCTCATAGGTTTGGGGGCCATTTGGGTGTTCTCTTTTGTGAGAAAATAAGTTCAACCCTCCCTGGTTTGGCTCAGTGGATAGAGGTCGGCCTATGGACTAAAGGGTCACAGGGTTGATCCTCAGTAGGGGGCGTGCAGGAGTCAGCCTATCAATTATTCTCTCTCATCATTGATGATTCTATCTCTCTCTCCCTCTCCCTTTCACTCTGAAATCAATAAAAATATATTTTAAAAAAAGATTGCAATTAAGTAAAAATGATTACAAAAAGAAAAAAAGAAAGTTCAGGTTTTTTAACCCATAAAAATAGGATTATCTACTTTTTCTAATTTATTTATATTCTGAATAGGCATTCTTTGTTGGCTACATGTTTTAGAAATATTTTCTCCCAGTCTGTGGCTTACCTTTTGATTCTCTTAATAAGATTTATTTGATGAACAGCATTTTTACAAGTGTAATTGTCAATATTTTCCTTTATGGTTACATTCTGCGGAATAAACCTATGTCAATCCCAAGGTCATGAATATGTCCTCCCATGTTACTTTTCAGACACACTTGCTATTTGGAGGGGGAGCACTTTGCAAAGCTGTAAGAGCCATTAACTCTTATAATTCTTTTAAATGCATTATTTTAAAGTTCCAGCAGATGGTGGTATTGCTATATAAAAAGAGATTCAAAAGATTTGATATTTCTCAGTTTTCAAGAGGTTTTTAAAAAACATTTTCCCCTCTGACTTGCTTCTATAGCAGTGATGGCGAACCTATGACACGAGTGTCAGAGGTGACACACGAACTCATTTTTTTGGTTGATTTTTCTTTGTTAAATGGCATTTAAATATATAAAATAAATATCAAAAATATAAGTATTTGTTTTACTATGGTTGCAAATGTAAAAAAATTTCTATATGTGACACGGCACCAGAGTTAAGTTAGGGTTTTTCAAAATGCTGACACGCCGAGCTCAAAAGGTTCGCCATCACTGTTCTATAGGATGAGAAATATGTAGTCACATAAATGTCACTTCAAACATACACACACACCCACACACACACACACACACACACACGTTAGAATCTCAACATTGGACATATTTATCAGATGGATTGATTAGACTTTTCCAAGGCAGAAAAGCCCTCTAGGAATGAGAATGGGCAGTAGAAGGAACTGAAATGGGGGAGGGAAGCCCAAACGTTGTCTCACAAGTTTACTCACTAGGACAAAAGCAGACTTTGGACATGAATATTTCAGGTCCCAGATCTTGTTTTGGTAGGTTTAGCTTGGAAAGGCACAGAACTGTGTTTTATCCTGGCTCTCTCTGAAAAGAGAAAGCATATTTTAATATCTATAATTCTTCTCCAAGTAAGTCAAGCTTATACTTTTGTTAATCCTCATCTGAGGATATTTTCCCAATGATTTTTAGAAACAGTGGAAGAGAGGGGGTGAGACAGAGAGAGACTGAAACATCAATGTGAAAGAGACACATCAATTGGTTGCCTTCCCTACGTGCCACAACTGGGGCTGGGAATTGAGCCTGCAACCAAGGTACATGCCCTTGTGCCCTTGACTGGAATTGAACCCAGGACCCTTCAGTTCACAGGCTGATGCTCTATCCATTGAGCCAAACCAGCTAAGGCTCAAGCTTGTATGTTTACTTCTTTTTTTTAAATCCTCACCCAAGGATATTTGTTTCCATTGATTTATTTTTTCTTCTTTTTTATTTTTTTTAGAGAGAGTGGAAGAGAGAGGGAAAGACAGAGAAACATCAATGTGAAAGAAACACATTGATTGGTTGCCTCTTGCATGAGCCCTGACCAGGGCCTGGGACGGGAGAAGTCTGCAACCGAGGTATGTGCCCATGACTGGAATCAAACAGGCTGACGCTCTATCCACTGAGCAAATTGGCGAGGGCTCAAGCTTGTATTTTTAAACTTGAATTCTGGAATTACACATTTAAGCCACAATGAGAGTATTAAAAATGATTGTAGGCCCTCTTCAATCATGTGTAAACTTTTTAACCTCTCTATAAAATAAGAGACTAGATCTAGGTGATCCCTAAATCTTTTCTAGCTCTAAAATTTTAGCAAGCTTTTCCCTACTTATAAAATGGATTTTTATTTTATTTTTTTGCTTTTCAGAAAAGTGGGAGATAGATCCATCTGAGTTGGCTTTTGTAAAGGAGATCGGAAGTGGTCAGTTCGGTGTGGTCCATTTAGGTGAATGGCGAGCACATTTCCAGGTAGCTATCAAGGCCATCAACGAAGGCTCCATGTCTGAGGAGGATTTCATTGAAGAGGCTAAAGTGATGACGTAAGCATAAAGAATACCCAGACAAATATCTTACAACACCCTGGTATCGTGGAAAGAACATGGATTTTGGAGTCAGTCACACCTGGATTTGTCACAACTCTGCCCAAGCTAGTTGTGTGACTTGGGCAAATTGCTTAACCTTTATGTGGCCTGGATGAGTCAGTTCACCTTTCCAAGCCTGTCAATTTCCTCACCTGTAAAATGGGGATGGTAATACCTACCTCAATGGACCAATGTGTGGATTAATTGATATAATCTAGGAAAGTGGCAAAAATGTGTGTTCGCTTCAATAATAGGCCTTAATAAGTGCATTTTTTGTTCATTTTCTCAGAAGCAAAAATGTTGACTTTGTCTTTATAGTAATACTAGAGGCCCGGTGCACAAAATTTGTGCATGGGTAGGGTCCCTAGGCCTGGTCAATGATCAGGGCCGAAGTGGGGCAACCAGCAGGGAAATTGGAGGGCCTCCACTGGCACCCCCCCTTGGCCGCCCTGGCACTGCCCACTCACTGGCCCCATGCCCCGCTGGTCGCCTCACTCTGTGGGGCAACCGGCGGGCTAATTGGCAGATCCCGCCTTGGCTGGCCTGGGGCCTGAAGGCTGGGGGCAGCTTCTGCATTGAGCCTCTGCCCCCTGGTGGTAAGTGCACGTCATAGCGACCGGTCATTCCACCATTCAGTCAATTTGCGTATTAGGCTTTTATTATATAGGATAAGGATAAAGTATTTGCTTTCAGACGATATAAGAATTCTGAACTTTAGGGGGGACAGGAGCAGGCTGGCAGAGGTTAATGTAATACTTTCAAAAATAAAGATTAAAAAAAATAAAAATAAATTTTACCTTGAGAAAAAAAATTAATGAAACTGAATGAAAGAAAAGAAAAGAATTCTGAGCTTTAACAGAAGTGGCTCTTTGTAGACCCTCACAGATCAGCATTTTGACTCAGCTGAACCCGTGGCTGTGTTTTACGTCTATAAACTGGCCTGGGCCAGGACAGATTGATAATGTGACACAAATCAAATCAACTTTAAGTATTTGTTCAACATTTACTTAAAAGGGACAACAATGTGGTGAAGAAAACCCAGATTACCCAGATTACTTAGATTCTGTTTTATTATCCAAAGCAATTTAATTCTTCTCCCAACTTGCAGACTGAAATAGAAAAAACCAACCAACCAATCAGAAAACCAAAAAACCAGAGGTGATTAACTGGACCCATTCTCCTTTGAAGGCAGAGCAACACTGCCTCTTGGGGCTCTAAAACCCAAACCCCAAGGGTCCTATCAAACTGTTCTCTCCATCCACTTACAACAAAATGATTTTCAAGGAAAGTTTTATGATAAACACAATTTTCCAGTGACATCAGCTTCCCAAAGATGTTTTTGTGCCTCTCAGCTGCCCTATTGGCCTTCGCTCCCAGATACTAACTGCATCCAAATATGGTTTTCCTGTATCTGAGACCAAAAGCTCCTGTGTGTTGGATTAAATAGGGGTAGTAAGAAAAGAATAAATAGGAGACATGTAAGTCAGGGACAGTTGAAGCCATACTGCAATTCCTATCAAACAAGAAAGAATTAGAGTTGTCTAATGTCATGAAGAGGGGATTCTTGAAAGTTTCAAGCCTTACTGGGCTTTTGGAGTCAGGATTTCTGAGGATGATAGTTTGAGGGTGATGGAAGATGCATGGAGTGTGGAGAATAGAAATAGCTCTTGCTGGTTTACAGAGGCAGGAATGAGGAGGCCAGGGGCTTATTTTTAAGTCAGTTCAGATAGACATACTGTGTTCTTACATTTGCACATAGTCAATTATTTTCCTGACTTTTAAAAAATGTTTTTATTGATTTTAGAGAGAGGAAGGACGAGGGAGGGAGAAACATCCATCTACTGCCTCCTGCACACCCTCTACTGGTGGTTGAGCCAGCAACCTGGGCATGTGCCTTGACTGGGAATTGAACAGGCAGCCTTTTGGTGCATGGGATGACGCTCAACCAACTGAGTCATACTTGCCAGGGCTCCAAATTTTTTTTAAGTGAGGCAGGAAGAGCTCCCTTCTGACTTCTAACTGTGGAATGCAAATACATTCATCTTAAAAATTTTGGGCTGACACACATTGAGCTCTATCTGGCAAGCATATACAGCTTGGTAATATACTTATTATATTGTATATGTGCATATTACATGGTAATATACACATTACCTCCTTTTAATAAGTGTGTGGTTTGAATGTCACCTCCTTCAGGAAGTCTTCCCTGATTACCCTGTGTAATTGGCATACCCATCCCCAAATGCTTTCTACTATATCACCTTGTGCTAGTTCCATCAAAGCCCTTGTCACTACTCCAAAGCTTCATATATATTTGTTTTGTTTTCCCTTCACTAGAACGTAAGCTCCGTAATAATAGGAGCTTATTTATCTCTCTTCTACAACCTGGTGAGTGGCTAAAATGTTGACTAGCATGTAGTTCAAAATATATTTGTGGATTGCTGAATGAGTTAGTGAATCCTCACAATTCTATGAGGTAGTCCATTAAGATCCCAATATTAGAGATGAGAAAAAGGAAATTTTGTAAACTTAACCTAATTTGACTACAGTCCCACAACAAAACATTGGTAGAGTTTCTAATTGAAATCAGAACTATGAACTGTTTGGGCACAAAAGCCATGACCTTCAATTAACTAACATAATGATCAACAAACACTTATTGGGCAACTACTATAGGCCAGATCTTGTAGCTGTTAACCAAAATTGTTAGCATCCTGTGTAGCTGTTCTATTGTAGTAAAAGAAAAACTTCAAATCTCTTCTGGGCTCTTAATCACTATATATGGAGATGGAACCTAATGTGGGAGCCCACACGCATGAGGCTTCCAGAGCATGTGCTAAAGGTAATTTAGAAGAATGAAATAAAACCAGTCTTTTCCGCCTTAGACAACATAAGCCCATAAAAAGCTAATTAAATTAAAAAGTTACCTACATATTTTTTACCTTGGTTTATCTATATATATAAAAGGCTAATATGCAAAGTGTCCCCTCGGGAGTTCAACCGGGAGACCAGGAGTTTGATCGCTCGCTATGACATGTGCTGACCACCAGGGGGTGGCATGGAAAAAAGGAAGGCCCTGGTCGGCGGCCTGCAGCCCAGGAAGGAAGGCCCTGATTGGTCCTGATCACTGGCCAGGCCTAGGGACCCTACCCGTGCATGAATTTTGTGCACGGGGCCTCTAGTACTATTTATAATATATTCACATACGTGATCTCATTTATTGTTCACAAGGAAGAAGGATAGGTTTTATCATCTCCATTTCACATGTGAATAAAAGTGAGGTTAACAAAGATTAAATAAGTTGCCTGGTCAGGCAGCCAATAGCAGATAAAACTTGAATTCAGCTCTTTGGATTAGGGGCATTACATTTTCTTTAAATCATTTCAGCACTACATTGCCTTTAAGGGATTCTTCATTGTAGTTGTTGAACTATGGCTTTGTGTTTCTGGGTGTAGCTTATTGGTGGCAATACATTATATGGAAATATATGAACTAATATTTATAATCATAAAAATATATGTATAGTAATTTTAATTTTTTTAAAGAACTTTTAAACTTGTATATCATTTTATTCTTTATTTCTACATCATCATATCTTCATGCTAAAATAATTTAGATTTTGCAAGAAAAGTTTTAACACTGAAAGTTCATATTACACAGAAATGAATAAAGTAAAAAAAACTGCAAACACCCCAATCTTCTTGCCTCCCTAAGTGTTTTTCTCCAGGGGTAATTAATATTGACAATAAAGGTTTTTAGTTAAACTCCTAGCCCTTGTTATATACATATAATTTAATTGAAACCATTTTTATTATTCAATTTTCTTGTTGTATGCATCAATCACTCTTTTGTCCCTCCTGTCTGTCCAGAATTTTTTGTCTGAGCAGTTACAGCTAAGAAGGTTGAAACTCAAAGAACAGAAATTCTGCAAGATCTGGGCAAGGAGCAGCTGTAATAAGGAAGCAAAAAGCATACGAAATGGAAAGGAGAAAACATAGACTATGGGGCATGTAATAGTCTGTATCTACAGTGACTTAGGCAGCCTGCTTACTCTCTGGATCCCACTTTCTTAGCGCAGACAGTGGACAGGAAACTGCACTGCTTCCTCTGTGGTTGGGTTCCTTTTGATCATATCTCGCTGAAGGAAATTTTATAGAGATGATGAATCACCCCAGGGGAGCCCAAACGCTTCCCCAGGCCAACACGGCTCTGTTCACTGTGCATGTGTTTCTGCCACAGGAAGCTGTCCCATTCGAGGCTGGTCCAGCTCTATGGAGTATGCATCCAGCAGAAGCCCCTCTACATCGTGACGGAGTTTATGGAGAATGGCTGCCTGCTGGACTACCTCAGGGAGAGGAAAGGGAAGCTCAGGAAGGAGATGCTGCTGAGCATGTGCCAGGACATATGCGAAGGGATGGAGTATCTGGAGAGAAACTGCTTCATTCACAGGGACTTAGTAAGTGTGGTGCAATTCCGCTGATTATTTTATGTAGCATACTTATGTTCAGAAGGACGTGACAATTTAGGACTTTTGATACTTTGAATAATGCATACGCTGGCTTAATGCTAAAGCATTTTCTTCTTCATGCAATTTGTTCAGAAGTGTAGCTTTATTTATTTATTGTCTTTTTTTTCTTTATTGATTAAGGTATTACATATGTGTCCTTATCTCCCCAGTGCCCCCCCCCCCCAACTCATACCCTCAACCCCCTGGTGTGTGTGTCCATTGGTTAGGCTTATATGCATGCATACAAGTCCTTTGGTTGAACTCTCCCCCTTACCCCCCCACCCCTCCACCTTCCTTCTGAGGTTTGAGGGTCTAATTGATGCTTCTCTGTCTCTGGATCTATTTTTGTTCATCAGTTTATGTTGTTCATTATATTCCATAAATGAATGAGATCATGTGATATTTATCTTTCTCTGACTGGCTTATTTCACTTAGCATAATGCTCTCCAGTTCCATTCATGCTGTTGCAAATGGTAAGAATTTCTTATCTTTTACCGCAGCATAGTATTCCATTGTGTAGATGTACCATAGTTTTTAATCCACTCATCTGCTGATGGGCACTTAAGCTGTTTCCAAATCTTAGTTATGGTAAATTGTGCTGCTATGAACATAGGGGTGCATATATCCTTTCTGATTGGTGATACTTTTCAAAAGAGGACATAAGGAAGGCCAAGAGACATATGAAAACATGCTCAAAGTCACTAATCATCCAAGAGATGCAAATCAAAACGACAATGCGGTACCATCTCACACCTGTCAGAATGGCTATCATCAACAAATCAACAAAGGACAAGTGCTGGTGAGGATGTGGAAAAAAAGGAACCCTCGTGCACTGCTAGTGGAATGCAGACTGGTGCAGCCACTATGAAAAAAAAACACACTAAAAATGGAACTCCCATTTGACCCAGTGATCCCACTTCTAAGAATGTAGCTTTATTTTTAATTGCCCAGTTGATGCTGTAGCCAAGTAAGGTGCTACCTTAAATATGCCTTAAACTAATCAGCCACCATGCTATAAAACTAATTCACTTTTCTTTCCTCTCTCACTCTTTCCCCTTCCCCCCTCGCTTCCTTCCTTCCTCCTTCCTTCCTTCCTTCCTTCCTTCCTTCCTTCCTTCCTTCCTTCCTTCCTTCCTTCCTCCCTTCCAGCAACCAAATAGGCATTGAGTATCTAGTAAATGCCAAGTAAATGCCAAGAGCTCTGCCAGGCATTGGAGATACAATAGCTAAGAGCAAGCTCCAGTGGTTCTCACCCAGGGGTGAGTCCGCCCATGTGGAGGTGGTTTGGTTCTACTAACAGGAGTGCATCAGCATTACTGGCATTAACGAGAGGACTAGAAATACTAAACCATTCTCTTCTGTAATGTTCAGAACAGTCCAAGTAAGTAAGTAAGTAAGTAAGTAAATAAATAAATAAATAAATAGAGTCAAGGCTTATCTTGCCCAAGTGTTAATAGTTTGCTTTTCTGCTTTGCTTATTCCCCTTGAAAAACATTTTCTACCTACTCCTTATTTGTTCATGATATTCATACTGTTCCCTCTATGCCCTTCCATGTCTAATTTCTAAGCCCCAAAAGAACTCCGATGAGCATTCTGTGAGAAATCCCCGCTACTGTCACCTAGAGGTAGTGCTGTACTTCCATCACCATGACCAGAATGACCATATTATTCATCATTCCAGCTGAAATATTTTAGAGAGAGAAAGGAGGCATAATTTCATTGGCCCCAGCACACCATTGCTTGTCCTACATGACTTATAATGCATGGAACTTATTATTTTATTATTTCTACTTCCTAATTGTTTTTATTGTTTACACAAAAGCTAGACTCTAAACTCCTGGAGATCAAGGCCTAGGAGCTTTTAAAACATCACAATACCCAGATCATACCCAGACCAATTAAACCAGGATCTCTGAAAGTGGAATCCAACCATCAATATTTTTTGAAACGTTTCATGGAAAGTCCCCTGTGCAGTCAAGATTGAGAACCACTGCTCCAGAGCTCGACTGCCTGGGTTGAAATTCGCCTCTGTTTCTTACCAGCTAAGAAGCTAGTTAACTAGCAAAGTGGTAGTGATTTAAGCACCTCCCTCATATGGGCTTATTGGGAGGGTTACATGAATTAATATGAATAAACACTTAACTCAGTGCTTGGCTCAGAGGAGAGCTCAGCAATGCTAACTATCGTTATTACATAGCAGGACCATTCTTTTGCATCCTTCCTGGCATATTCCCCAGTAGCACAAAGTAGCTATCAAGCAGATTTTTGAGTGGATGGATTTGGCATCCATTCCACCTAGCTCACCTTCCTAGACTCTGCAGGTTTGTCTTTCCTGATAAGGGTTAGAATTTAAAACTCAGGTGACAGTTCTGATCATTCTCTTTGCTCCAGGGGGTCTTCTCGCAGACTCTCCTATCCTTCATCTCTTCTTCCTTTGTGTTCTTTTTTATCCACCTGGATGCCACTTAAAATATATCAGCAACAAGGAGTCTTTCCCTGCCAAGGGCTGCCTTGTGGTCTGTCTTTGGGATGGCCAGCCCTTGTCAACATCTTCCCATCTGGCTCCTTCTGACTTAACCATTCCAAGATGCTTTTATTTTAGGACTAACTACACCACAAAAATTTGATAAGAGAAAAATTCTATCAAACTAACCAAATAATAATTTTCTTGATTAGGTTGACTGAAAATAGGTTGTTTGGCATCAGATAGACCATCGCTGCATTATATAACACTATATTTAGTTCACTGTGGTAATATTAAGAAATGTGAAAGTATCATTGTAAATAGTTATACTCAGTGAGATGTAAGTTTTAAAATACAAGTTCTTAATTTTTATTAGCAATGACATGTCCCAAAGATATGTAATGACTATCCCTTATTTGTCATGTATATTGAGCCTTCTTTTTATTTAAGATACATTTAAAAATACACACTATTTTTTATGTCAAGAGTCATAGTTTACCATCTTTATTTAAGAGGATTTCCTCATTAAGATGGAGTTAATCTTCATATTTATCGAGGATACTTTTTAAAAATATAAAAAAAATCTTTAAAAAGAAAATATTACAATTTCTTTTCACTTTTTTGTTCTTTCTCTGAAGAATTATTAAAATCTACCACATGAGGGCAGATATGCCAGATCATATACACCCCCCACAGGTGCCACCATAAAAATAACAGGCTGCCCACAGAGAGAAGTAGGCTGGGGCCCAAGTAAACGAAGGAAAACGAGAGTAGAAACTCGAAAGCAAAACTTAAATTCAAACTCGGGTTCTCTTCTTCTTTTATAGGCAGCAAGAAATTGTTTGGTCAGTTCTACAAGTATAGTAAAAATTTCAGACTTCGGAATGACAAGGTACATGACATATTTTGCTATTGTTTATTCATAAAAGAAAATCTTGTATTCGTCTATTGACAAACTGAAAGATGTTGTTGGCTTTGCTTTTTCCGCCCTGTTAATGTGGCTGTATGGCCTGCTGACCCACTTTGAATTTTAGGACATGCACCGATTTTAACTGTGAGGTAAATGGACTCTGTGGGCTATTCTGATCTCTTTTCATATATCATCATTAATAAAACTGTGACATATCTTAAAATTAAAAGTAATTCTCAGTCTACTCATTATATGTGTAAGATTAAGAAATATATATATATATATATATATGTATGTGTATATATATATATATATATATATATATATATATAGCTATCTATATTTCTGAAAGAAAAAATAATTTGTTTGCTCAGTTCTGATTTTTCTATGACATCATCATACATCCCTATTATCTGCCATAGGAGTTGACTTTAAGTCTACAGCTCAAAAGTATAAAAAATCTAACCATATTCTTTATAACTCCTTGCAGTTTCTATTTTTACCCTTTCCTCCAGGTTGCTAGAAATTTAATTTCAGTCAATTCACGGTTTCTCCTTGACTCTCATCAGGGCCCAAATCCCAGTTCTGTGTGTTTCTTGGGGCCATAGTACTGGTAGGGGGATGGCCTGTCCGCTCCTTGTTATTGTCTATTGTCCACTGACACTGGCTTCCTTGCAGTCACCATCCTCTTGTTTTGTGCTTGGCTGGCCATCCACACAGGTGGCCACTGACTCATCCTGAGTTTCTGACTGCAAGACTCCTTCCCATCTGACATTCCTGGGGGCTATCTAAGGCCCCATTTCCCCACATCCAGAGCGTTTTGTTCTCTGGATCTTTCTGCCTCTCCTGGGCTCCACCTGGGAAAGAAGGCACAGGTTCTGTTTTGCTTTTGAATCCCACTAACCTATTGTGGTGACGTGGGGTCTTCTTTCTCTGCTCTGTGATTGGGGCAGCTCATGGAGGGCGCAGGGTCAGTTCTCTACCTCAGCCACACACTCAGGTTTAATATTTCTTCCCTTTCCCTTTTCCACCCTACTTCCCGGCTCAAGGGGCCTTTTCTAGAGAGACAGATGGTGGTGGTGATGGGGGTAGTTCTCACTCTTATTCTCCCAAATGAGCCATTCTCCCAAATATTTTGTTAATAATTCCATCTTTCTCCTTCTCTGGAAACTCAAAAGCTATGAAAAATTGTTCTTTCCCTTTTGTTTTCTATGATTCATTCTTTCCCTTTAGTAGAATGACTTCTGGTTCAATAAAGACCTTAAAGATGAGGTGAGGTAGAGTATATGGGGAAAAGAAGTGCAATGTGGGGAAGCATTAATAGATAAATGTAAAAATACCATACTACATACTCAAGACAAGAGGCTACATAGCACATGTTAGCTGTCCTCTCTTCTCTCCAGATGCCCATTCTTGGATATTTCTGCAAATATCCAAAAAAGAGATTCTTGGATTCTCAAAAAAGAGAGAGGGTTCAATTTCTTCATTATTTTTAAAAGGAGGTGGTAGCTACTACTGATTTACTTCCCTATAGGGCCATTTTAATGCATTAGAAATTTTCCACCTCAAATATAATATGTTCAAATACTTTTATTTCCCCCTTCTCTGTCCCACAAAAAAAATATGCAGTAACAAAAGAAGACATTCAGCTGTAAATTTCTTTTTTATTATATATTTATTTTTATTTCCTTTTTTATAACCTTGGTTGTTAGACCATTCAGCACACTTCTTTGCAGATTTTATTGTAATTAGCATAATGAGTAAGGTATGTTTTGGACTGAAGAATGGCTATGGTTTTTTGAGACCCAAATAAAATAAACAAAATTGAGGCTTGGCTTGGAAAAGAAACACTCTAAGGCAGCGGTTCTCAACCTGTGGGTCACGACCCCTTTGGTGGTCGAATGACCCTTTCACAAGGGTCGCCTAAGACCATCCTGCATATCAGATATTTACATTATGATTCATAACAGTAGCAACATTACAGTTATGAAGTAGCAACGAAAATAATTTTATGGTTGGGTCACAACATGAGGAACTGTATTTAAAGGGCCAGAAGGTTGAGAACCACTGCTCTAAGGACTGCTTTCCCACTTTGAAAACAAAAAGGGAGGGCAAGCAGAACTTTTGGGGGGTAAAACACGTTGTCTTCTAGAACTGACTTCACAGAAGGGACTTGAAGTAAACAGAACTTGGAGATAACACGAAACACAATGTGCTTTGCAATCTGATGGCCTTAGGTACGTTTTGGATGATGAATACATCAGTTCTTCTGGAGCCAAGTTCCCGGTCAAGTGGTCCCCTCCGGAAGTTTTCCATTTCAACAAGTACAGCAGCAAATCTGATGTCTGGTCATTTGGTGAGTGAATTTAGTGTTCTTTTAATGGAGCTTTATGTCATAAAATAGGCCAGTCTCTTAAAATTTTGATTTCGTAACAGCATTGGAAAACAGTGCTTTCTGTCTTAAGTGTTCTGAACACACCCAGGCTGTCTTCGGCAACTGGTGTCCTTCACCTTCTGACATAAGTCTGCCTATTGGATCTTTTCCTTTCCCACTGAGCACTTGCTGTGAAACCGTAAGAGAGTATCGAGTCTTCTGATCTAGGAAACAAACTCAGCCGACATGTCCACACCACAGAGACTTGTACGGAAAACTGATCTTATGAGGTCATTGACTTTCGAATGCAATTGATAAACTTCATGTCTAACTGCTAAGCAACATCCCTTAATTTCCTTCATTACCATCAAATTTTGTAGAATTTAGACATAGGCCTCCTTGGGATCTGTCAATCATATTTATATTGGGTATTGTTCTTCACTGAGAAAGAGGCACTGTAGACCCATGCCCAATGGAGTCTGTTCTTCTAAATGATTTTCAAAGAGTGGCAACAAATGTGTGGTTACCTACTCTCTTTCACCCAGACTTTCCTGGATGGCTTCTTGGGTTTGGAGGGACAGCTATATCCTCAGCAGGGTGTGAATTTTATTGTCACAATAAGGTTAAACTTGTATCATTGATCTCATTACCTTTCCACTGACATGTGGTAGTCTTGGCAGGTGACATTTTAAGCTCTACTGGAGAGTTATGTCCTGAGACAAATGGATAGCAACCCAAGGGCCTCATTAAGTGGCTGCAGAACAATGAGAACTGGAGTTTTACCTGCCCACTTGTCTCTCTTCAGCCCCTTGGACAAGTGCGGTTCTTGAGCACCTGGACTGGTGTCATTCTTAAGAACCCTCTGGCTCTAGCATAGGCCTGGCCTCTTAATACCTAATACAAATTTGTAGAATAAGTGAATTATTAAATAAACTCAAATTGGGAGACTCGAAGAAGTTTCATGAATCAATCAATTAATCAATCAACACCTGTTTATGTTCAGAGCCCTTGCTAGGTAGTCTTCGGCTCAACCCAGCAGTCTAACTTCCAGTGTTGGAGGGGGATGCAAGCCATCTGCTAGCTGGTCAACTCTTGGTCTTAGCAGGCAGCAGGGCCTCAGTCAATTTTGTTGTTTTCTATGCAATGGCAAAAAGGTTTATTGATTTCAAGGTGGGGACATGAGAATACTTATAAAGGAAAGTGCTGGCAGCAATGTCTTCCAAGAGGGAGGCAGACAAGGCCAATGGGAAAGGAAAGGCATCGTTTCCAACTGGAACATTCTCAGATTACAGGCCTGTCCTAAAACTAAGATGCACACGATCCTTAGATGGACCTGCTCTCATTCTGGGTGATTATGATGCAAAGACTGGAAGAGGAAGATAATGCCGTATAGTTTGAGGCAGTTCTTTCAGTTCTAAGTAACCATTTCTCTCTACCCTCTGGTTTTTGTGCATTATCTTTGCAGGCGTTTTGATGTGGGAAGTTTTTACAGAAGGGAGAATGCCTTTTGAAAATAAGTCAAATTTGCAAGTTGTGGAAGCCATTTCTAAAGGCTTCAGGCTGTACCGCCCTCGCCTGGCACCAATGTCCATCTATGAAGTCATGTACCACTGCTGGCATGAGGTGAGTGTCCCTCACTTTCCCGTGAAGGTTGGCAGCCCCAGCATCTGAGAGCAGACCCATGTATCACATTCCTCACCACAGGACCCCATCATGGCAGGAAAAGGTGTCTGTTCCTTGGTAATGACCCCTGAGAGCCAGAAGCACTATTTCTCTCTGAAACTCCCACTGCAAAGTCATTAATCTATTCTGTTTTTAACAATGGCCTTTCATCTGAGGAATTCAGGATATTTTCCAAGTCTTATCTTTCTGTGATTGGTTCCTGCAGAAACTCTTGCTAGTAAAGCCTCAGTGATTAGCTGGTTTACACCTTTTAGGAACTGGTGGGTGGGAACTGAAGGTAGAATCAGGTTTGTTAAACTTCCACTTTGGGAGAGAAGGATGGCGTTTTTACTTACTTCACTCTACTAATTTGTCTTGCTTTTCCAAGGATAAACATAGTGGGTTTCATCTCTCTTGGTGCACTCAGGACTCTTGATAGAGAGATTAAACCAGAACAGAATGAAGGCAGAAAGGGTGCCAGGAACTTCTCAGGAAATGATCTTTAGGGAGCCCAATTTCTCTTTTTCTTGAAATGCCAAGCTTAAAAATAAAGCCAGAGGGGTTTATGTCTCACTACTGTCTTTTCTGGGCATTGATTCAATACACCCCTCCTGTCACATCAGACTCCCCAGTGATTTTGACAGCTCCTCTCTTTCCAGCTGACAGTTTCAGCTTAGAAAAACCACAGCTGGGTGAGGAATTTCCTCCTGGCTGAAAAAGAAACCACTTGATCTCCAGTCCACAAACACTGAAAAATTCAATATTTCAAGAATGATGTGGTTGTTCACACCCAGTGAAGTATTAATTTTATAAAGATACCTGGTATATGAAAATATTTTACATATGACTAACTGATCTGCTAAGAATCTTGCAGGCTTTTAGTAGCAAACAGCTGTCTCAAGAACATCTTTGCATTAACATTGTAAATAGCTCAGGAATTATATATTGTACTAGAGACTCAGTGCATGAATTCATGCACCAGTGGCGTCCCTTGGCCTGGCCTGCGGGATCGGGCTGAAACCGGCTCTCTGACATCCCCCTAGGGGTTCCGGATTGTGAGAGGCTGCAGGCCAGGCGAGGGACCCCGCTGATGTATGATCAGCCTGGGGAGGGACATGGGAGGTTGGCCAGCCAGGGAGGGAATATGAAAGGGCTCCAGGGCATGTCTGGCCCATCTCGCTCAGTCCCGATCAGCTAGACCCCAGCAGCAAGCTCACCTACCTGTTGGAGCATCTTCCTCCTGGTGGTCAGTGCACATCATAGCGAGCAGTTGAGCAGCCTTAGCATATCATTAGCATATTATGCTTTGATTGGTTGAATGGACGACCAGACGACCAGATGACCAGACACTTAGCATATTAGGCTTTTATTATATAGGATATGTATGTATACATATACATACAATAAAATACCTATTGAAATTTTATATTTTTGTGGGGAGGAGACAAAGAAGGGGGAAGTAAATGACATCAGTCTCAAATAACAGTTGGAACACGAATTAAAGCATTGTTTTGGTTATGTTGATGTACTTGTTTGCAAAGTTGATTTTGCCTACAACTTTTGCGCCTCTAGATCCAACATGATAATAATAGCATTGATACACACATTTCATAGTCTCTAGTGACTGTGGAACTTCAGCCCCTACAAACCTTCACCATGTATTCTTGGAATTTCAAGGAGGATTCTCGCATGAGCTCACATCTTCCTTTGCTCTTTTTTATTGTTCAAAAGCCACTAAGGGTGTCTGTCTCCCCACTAACCCTGCCGCCTATGCCTTGGTGAGAATGTGGGCTACCATGAGTAGTTCCATTTGCCAACAGGGTCATCTCCTCTTCCTCATGGAGCCAAAGCCAAACCACAGCCCACGGGGACATAGGAAAATGCTCCAGTCCTTGGCCCGTGGCCAGGGACTTTGCTAACTAAGCCTGAAGAAAGCACAGCTTGTGCTCCAGGACCTGCCAAGTCCCTTATGAAAACATGTCTTTTGCTTTGTGATTGAAATCCTTCTTTCAACAGGGGATCAGGTGTAGTAAATAACTGGGACTGCATGTGGGAGCCTAGTACTCTAGATGCCCCCTCTTTCCCCACTCTTCCCTTACCTCATGCATATCAAATTATCCAGATCGATCTCGGGCAGTGCTGGCCAACAGAACCTTCTGTGATGACGGAAATGTGCTATGTCTGTGCTATCCAACATGGTGGCCATGCCTGGCCATGAAGACTTGCAAAGTGGCTGGGGTGACTGAAAACTGAGTTTCAAAATGTACTTAATTGAATTAGTTGAAATTTACATAGCCACACGTGGCTAGTATTTGCAGCTCCAGCCATTTTATCTTTGCAATGCCCTCTATCTTACATTTTCACATCCTACCTCACGCCACTGCCAATCACGCCCCGTGGGACAGCCGAGGTGTCTTTCTCTTCCGTTTGTGGAGAACCAGCCTGGATCCAGGTCCGTGCTGGCAAGTCCCGGAACTGGGGTCTGAGTGAATCTGAAGCTGAGCTGACCACCTCTGCTTCTCTTTTCCAGAAACCTAAAGGCCGGCCTACGTTTGCTGAGCTGCTGCGGGTTCTCTCTGAGATTGCAGAAACTTGGTGACTTGAGTGGAATGCCAACCCAGAAGATCTTGTCGCCAAATTGTCTCAAAAGGAAAAGCTGTGAGGGTCACTGATAGTGAATATCTTCCTTTAGAGTTGCTGCCTCTTGGAAACATTATCAAGATCACAGGCTTCCCAAATGTTTTATAAGATTTAAGAATATCCTGACAACAGATTTCCTACATGTTTGAGAGGGACTTCTAAACTCTTCATTCTTCATGCCCTATTTATGAAAATGGGACAAATGCTCTATCACATTTATAAGAATAGCCCTGAGAACCCCTGAGGGTACGTGGAAACGTGATTCTTTGAGGGTGGAGGGAATTTATTTCCTGAAGAGGAGTGACACTCTTTACTTCAGTCAACCATGCACAGAAGATGAAAATAAATTTTGCCAAGTCATGGACTAAAGGAGCCTCCCCTGCAGAATCTCATGCTTTGGATCTACACAGATCTTTCTAGAAACTTGCCTTCATTTTACAAACCACACACCTGTGAGCAGTCTGGAACTGTCCTGTATAGTCTTCCCTATGTTATTTAATAAATTGTTTTTGCACATACCTGATACTTTTGGGGACAGTTTCTTATATTCCAGTTTTAAACATTGTTGTAGGAGACAACACACATTCTTCTTTGTACAGGTCCTGGTAACATTTCCCTGTCCAGTAATACCCATTGTGGGGACTCTGGCCAGAGGACACTGGATGTTAAAGGCCCATTTGCCATACGCACGCGAAAAGGCAATGACTCAGCAGTATCACTGTACTGTGCAGGCGCACCCTTATATAACCTACTTATGTTCATGTAGCACAGATGTCACTAATTGGCAGGAGGCCTCTTTTGTTTGAGTGAGTATATAAGGTGCTGCTGACCAGGCAGTTGTCTGCTTTGTTTGCAATAAAGCATGACCCGTCTCCCTATGCCTGCTCATGTCTTTTTCCAATCCTGGCGTCCAAAGAAATCAAGTCCATAACAGAGGAACTTGGACCCAACATCCATTGTCAGGGGCAGTTCAGAGCCTGAATTTCAATTCCAAGATTTCACACTTTGTCCATGTGACATTGGACAACTTAAGAAGTCTTATTTTGTCATAAAAAGTACCTCCTGCACCTTACCAGAAGATGACTTGGTTTTTCCACAAGAACAAGAGGGAGGCAAAAATAAGATGACCAATTGTTACATCAGGCTCCTTCACTTCTGAAGTCCAGGGTTTTGAATTCATGATTAAGCAACCAGCAATCATAATAAAATCTTAATTTCTCATGCACTGTTTGTAGGAATGATTGGAAACGGATCTTTATCATTCTGAGTGCTTCAGAAGTTCCATGCGAAGAAGGTTATGATAGAAAGCACGCGTATCATTACCGTGGGGTCTAACAACAGGAGCCCATTATTTTTATGCTATCCTGCCCTGCATCGTGGTTCTGAAGGAACTTGTTTTATATATATTTTTTTAGATTCTAAGTTGCTGGCTGACAGTAGTTGTGATTTTAAATCATATTTGCCCACTCTAAGAACGACATCTTTGAATATCAATAGTATCCAATAAATGTGCATTGAAATAATCAAACACCAGGCACAAGAAGAATCTTGATAACTCAAGTGGGGCCCTCAGACATGTTTGTCTGAGACACTGTGCCATTTCTGAGATTATCACCGCTTCTGCTACGGGGAGGGAAGACAGAGGGCTCCTACTACTGAGACCATAGTTCAAGTAAAATAATGTGAAAGTGTAGCTCAAGAGGCCATGAGACTATTAAGCAGCAAAAGCAGAGGGAGGGGAGGTTAATGTTATAACAGGAAATAAAGTAGTACCAATATAGGCAGTAAGGTGTCTTTCTCAGGTTTTACTAAGCTTAGCAGTCCTCACTCTCCCCTCAAAAGAAAACAACAACATACTGAACACTGAAATGCTGGGAGTGCCCACAGAGCATCTGCCGTCATTATCAATGCCGTGCAGGGAGACAGGGCACAGAGCAGAGTGGTGGTACAGGTAAGTTATCCTGGGAGTCATAGGGTGGCAGCAGGGACTTCTAAGAGCATCTATGGTGATGGTAGGCAAGTTCTATTCCTTTTGTGTTAACATTTTAGAAACGTTTGAAACACCAAATTAGGAACAGGAATCATGAATGTAACTGAGACTCAGATAATGTGTGGATTTGGAATGTCCATGGACAGAGAGTCAGCATTCCCTGTCTAACAAAAGAAAAATCTTGCTTAAGAAGTAGTTAGACAACTCCCTTTGGAAGGGAGTTGTTTTGTAACTGATCTTTGTATTAGTTATTGACATGAGCTCTCTGTGGGTGGCTTGACTGGTTAAGGATGAGATTGTTCAATAGTTAAACAGTTCTGCATAATGAGTGGACAGGAAGTTTAGAGGTTGGTGGTAGATGAGAGCCCTAAAAAAGGAGAAGACAGGAAGTCAAAGGAGAGAGGGAAGCTGAAAAACAGAATGAACTTGGAGGCCAAGCAGAAGATATGATCAGGGTAAATAGCCTTTTGGCAAGAAGAGCCAAAACATGTTTTCTGTTTAGTAAACTTTGAATTGAAGTACAATACATGGTCCCACCACTGCATTGGTGACATGTTTGAGTGGCAATCAAACTCACAAGACACCATAGTATTTAATCCAGCACTAAGTTTACTTAGCTGTTTAGAAAGATTCGGGACAGGAAAAAGAGTATGCACGGCCCTTAGTTCCAATGGAAGCCTATCGATTCTCCATGTGCATGGATGCTCGGGTCCCCCCTCATCTGCCAGGAGAGCGTATGATTGCTGGCAATGAGGCCATGACGTGCGGTGTTCATCTTGATGCAAAGAAGCTTTCCCTTGGTTTTCGACCTGTCATGTAGGCGTGCAGTTCACAAGCCTCCCAACCCATGTGCTGTCTCACAGATCAGAGGTTTCACGGTTACAAAACACATGTCTGGCCCCGGTACCCAGATTTACCTTATCTTGGGACATATCCGCGGGACTGGTGCTGGGTGACGGCAAACCTAAAGTCCTCTCAGACAGGTAGGTCTAGATCTGGGAGAAAAACAGTGCAGGACTGCTGTTGACCCTTTGCTCCCACACATAAAGTCCACACATTGTGGATGCAGCTTAATTTTCACAAAGTGAGCACATCTGTGAAACTAGCACTAGATCAAGAAATGGTACATTCAAGAATTCCAGAATCCATTCTCATTCCCTGTTCAAGTCATTACCCCAACAGCAATCAATATCCTGGTTTCCAACACAAACTTTCTGTAAACAGAATCCTATGGCATTGTAGTCTTTGTGCCTGGCTTCTTTCACTTAATATGTTTGTTTGATCCATCTATCTTATATATAGGTAGTTGTATTTCATTCATTTTCATCTCTGTATAGTCTTCCATTATACAGTTATACTACAGGTTATTTATCTACTCTACTCTTGATGGATATTTGGGTTGTTTCCAACTTTTGGCTATAGATCAGTGCTGCTATGAACATTCGTCTACATGTCTTTTGGTGAAAATATGTATGTACTTCTGTTAGGTATACCTAGGAGTGGAATTGCAGGGCTAACAATTATGTGTATGTTCAGCTTTTGTAAATAGTGCCAAACAGTGTTCCTAAGCGGATACAACCAGATTCATAACCAGCAGTAGTGCATGAGTGTTCCAGCTGCTTCACATCCTCAACAACACGTGGAATTGTCTTGGCCATAACAATGGCTAAAGGACTTTTATGGGCAAGGGTGACTCGTATTCAATTTCAAGTTGCTTGTTTGAGCTGTGCTACAATATAATGTCTACCCACCCACTCCCCAGTCTTTGTTGTCAACATAATAATACGTTATATGCACAATTAAAATAAATAATACTTGAGAAGACTGAAGTAATTTAGGATGATAAAAAAAGAAAATATTAGAGATGTACTGCAGAGCAGAGAAGGGGGATTTGACAGCAGCAAGAACTTGGATATGGAGAAATTATGAAAGATGTGGATGCACCATCATATGTAGGATGGACACACACACACACAGAGGACCATTTTTATTTTTAAATTTCTTTCTTAAAATATTTTTATTGATTTCAGAGAGGAAGGGAGAGGGAGAGATAAAAACATCAATGATGAGAGAGAATCGTTGATTGGCTGTCTCCTGCACACCTCCTACCAGGGATTGAGCCTGCAACCCAAGCATGAGTTTGGTGACTTTTATGGTAAGCTTTCTAGGAAAGCTCAAAGTGCAGGTGATGAATCTGCTTGGATTGGAGTGGCATGCTCTGTTTACTGCTGTCACCTGTACCTACATACTCATTTATCTCTTGCTCCTCTCTGATTTGCCCATGCGAGCCCTTGCAAACCACAGACACCTTCTTATCTCAAGACCTGTGCACCTGCTGTTCTCTATACCAGGAGTCCTTTTCCTGGGTATCTATATGGTTTGCTTCCTCATCACCTCCAGGTTGTTGCTCAAATGTCACCCTCTTTGTGAGAGATTTCTCTAATACCACTATTTAAAATTGTACCCTCACCATGAATATTCCCTGTCTGCCTTTTTTGTAGATTCTGCTCTCAACACGATACAGTGGGGCCTTGACTTACGAGTGTCCCAACTAACGAGTTTTTTGAGATACCAGCTGTCTCTCTGCCGATTTTTTGCATTGAGTTGATAGAGTAATTTGAGTTAACGAGCTCCTTAACGAGCTCGGTCTCGGAACGAATTAAACTCGTAAGTCAAGGCCCCATTGTATAACAAATCATGTAGGGCTACTTATTTATTTGGTCTATTGTCTGCCCTCTTCCTCCAGCAACTGTAAACATGTATGAGGTCAGGTATTTTTGTCTGTTTTGTTCACTGCTGCATCCACCTGGCCCTCCTGTCTCAATGGTACCTTCAACCCATATAATACCACTTACCACTGCCCCCCTTTTCAAAACCACTGGGCTAGAGGATGCTAGCTTTTTACTTCCTCTTCCTGGCATGGTCCTCCCAACTAGAATGATGTGAGGCCTTTAGGGAAGTACTATTGCTCAGGTCCCACCATTTCACTCATCTTTCCATTCTGATTTAACTGCTCTGAGGGGGACACAGGCATTGGTGGTGTTAAAACAAGTTACCCCAAGTGATTCTCACCCAGAGTTGAGAACCACTGTTCTAGGTTCTCAAACTTCACTGCTTATTAGTATAATATAGGGAGCTTTTCAAAATCCTGATCCCCAGGCTGTACTCTAGACCACTTAAATCACAATATCTATGGCAGTAGTTTTAAAGCTCCTTTTAAATATGAGAACCAGGCCAGTTCTTCTCAAACTGTAATCTATGCACAGTCGCCTGGGGACTTTGTTAAAACGCAGGTTCTGATTCAGTAGGTCCACAGTGGACCTCATATTCTGCATTTCTAACCAGCTCCCAGCTGATGTCAAAGGTGCAGATATATGGACCACACCTTTCACCCCAGAGGACATTTACATCCATTCCCTGCCCCCAAGGCTAACAGGATTCAGAGAGGGGAGCTCTGGCTTATGGGTAGGTGAAGGTATTTCAAAGACATTATACCCATTACATAAGGCCACAGACAACTTTCTAGTAGTTGCTATGGGCTTATCTTGCAAGAGTCAGCTACTACTCTCATTCTTCCTGTTATGAAGGTTAAAATACTCAATTTTCTACGCTCTCTTGCCACAAGCACACCCACACCAGCAAGTTCCACATAGTGAAATGCAGCCAGAAGCACCTGGGCAAGGAGTGTTCGCCTTCCCCAATAACAAGCCAAGTCTCACCAGAAGGAAATCCCTTCCTGCTTGGAGCATGGCTTGGAGACCTGGAGTTGGCGTGCCCACCTGTGACTCAGAGGAAACAGGTGTGAAGAGGAAGGCCCACAGGTAGTGTTGCCAGATACAATATCAGATGTGCAGCTAAAGATACAGTTCAGATAAATAACAATATTTTAGTGTGTGTGGTCACCTCTCCTCTTGGGGTCACCCTTAGAAATGGATGGACCCCCTCTTCCCCCATCCCACGTTTGGCCCCAGTGTTGAGACTGTTGACATCATACACATACCAAGAGGGTATGAGAGACGCTGTGACTCACATCTTGAGAGTTTCTGAGGACATCAGGGAAGGCTCCCCAGCAGATCTGAAAGTAGCTGGAGAGAGCAGGTGGGAGACAGCCTTGGGGTTTTGTGGTGATGAGGGGCGGGGCTGAGGTGCAGGGGCTGGGTGCGGCTTGCATGGTTTGAACTTCCAGCTGGTACCAAAGGAAGAGGCACCCAGCCTGTCTGATGAGCTTGCTCAGATGTGGTGCAGAATGGAGTCAGATTCTTTATTGCACTCTGTATGTTCCAAATATTGCACGGGACATACTGATGCTAAATTTGTTTGTCTGAAATTCAAATTTAACTGGGTGTCTTGTGTTTTTATTGTTGCTGTTAAATCTGGCAATCCTATCTACAGAGCAGAGAAAGGAAAGAGCTTGGCTGCCTCCTGGGATTGCTCAGCCACTACACCAACTCTAAGTCACCTACTTCCTGACTTCTTGTTCTTTGAGACAAATGAGCCCCTATTTCCTTAAGCCACTGCTAGTCAAATGTTCACCTACCTGAGGACAGGCCCGTTCCTAAAGGACACCTGTCTGCTGCTTCTTCCATTGGCAGCTTTTGCACTTGACACTTTTACTCGGGTCCAGGTTAGGTACCTTATTTCCAAGGTTGCTGAAATCTGCCCAACAAATTGAAAACAACCACAGAATGTGTGCATATTACATTTTAGCAATTTTTAAAAAATGACTTTGAAATTGGGATGTGACTTAGAACAGGTAGGGTCTTAGATTAGATCTGTGTTTCTCAACCCTGGCTGCATATTAAAATCATCTGGGGAGCTTTTAACAAATAATTGCCCGTATCCAACCTTCAGATGTTGTACTCAACTGGTCCGGGGTGGGGCCCAGGTATGGTAATTTCAAAAAGCCTCTTACGTGAAATCATGTGCAGCCAGGGCCAAAAATCATTGCGCTAGATAAACTACTCTAAGTGCATGTAGATATGCTTACTCTGGGCCCAGGCTTCTTGTGAAGTTTATTAAAAGGTGGAACAAAGGGAGAAAATGATCCATCAATGCCTGATGACTAACAGCTGTCCCTTGCAAACCCACCATATGCTTGACTAGCCTGCCTGCCATTTCCCTGTTTCAGCCCCCAGAATGGCTATGGAATCACAGGGAAGGAGATACAGTGCCTTTCACAGAGCGCCAGAAACCTGGAGGCAGGGAGCTCACATCTTCTCCTCACTTGGTTCACAGGTCTCTGGAGAAGATATTAAAGATGCTGAGAAACTGGTAGGATTTACTCTGTATATCTCATTGGGTGGGATGGGGGGCGGGGAGCATACTCCATGGCTTGGTTTGTTGTGTTGTGGCATCTGCTGTTTGGGGGGAATGAAAGTCAATGAGTGGACTTGTGACTTTGAAGTCACCTCATTTTCTTGTCTGCTTGGTAGCAAAACTGAAAGTGTTTCTGCTTAGCGACATATTTTAGATCTCACCCTTTATGTCTCATTCATGATTCGGAAGTCACGGCCCTTCGGAGACCCTGGACACACAGAGGTGTCTGGTGGAAGTGGTTAATCCTCCCTCCGTTGGACTGTAAATTATGCTGAGGTTGTTCAAGTAGATCCCGCGCCCCAATGGAGAGTCCTTGCTTCATCCAGCCCCAGCTACTCCATGGTGCGCAGCTAAACAAATAATACAACCTTGATCTTGTTTGACCAGTTCCTCCACACTTTTGTTTTCCCTCTTGCTGCGGGCTAATCTTCAATCAGCAGGCACCTCCCCATAACAAGTGGAATTGCTGCGTGTAACCTGAATTGCATCGAGTTGCTTAAGTCCTTTTGATGCTGAACTAGTTTGTTTCGCACAGAAAGCCATCATGGTGCCTGGAATGTGGGTCCTCCTTTCCCCCACATTAACTCAATCAGGCAGCTTCCCTTTGCTGAGTACTGCAGGTCTCAGTTCTTGTTGAAAAGACAGACTGACCACATTACTTAAGTTTACACCCTGTAATCCTGAAAATAGACTCAAAACTGGTACCTTTGCTCTTTTTCTTCTGTGCATGCAAGATTATTCAGAAGGAATTTAGTCCAATAAATAAAACCCAATTCTACCCATAAGAACTTATTTTCTGTCTGTTTCCTCTAAGGCAGTGGTTCTCAACCTGGGGGTCACGACCCCTTTGGCGGTTGAGCGACCCTTTCATAGTGATCACCTAAGATCATCCTGCATATCAGATATTTACATTACAATTCATAACAGTAGCAACATTACAGTTATGAAGTAACAACAAAAATAATTTTATGATTGGGTCACAACATGAAGAACTGTATTTAAAGGGCCAGAAGGTTGAGAACCACTGCTCCAAGGCTTGTACATTATGACCCAGCCTCCCAGTTCCATGAGTCAAGGAGAAGAGAGATCCCTTTTATTCAAATACTAGAGGCCCAGTGCATGAAATTTGTGCACTGGGGGAGCAGGGGTTCTTCAGCCTGGCCTGAGCCCTCTTGCAGTCTGGGAGCCCTCGGGGGATGTCTGACTGATTGCTTAGGCCTGCTCCCCCTAGCTCTGACATCCTTAGCTCTGCCGGGGAGGCGGGAGAGGCTCCCGCCACCACAGCTACACTTGCCAGCCATGAGCCTGGCTTCTGGCTGAGCAGCGCTCCCCTGGTGGGAGCGCACTGACCCTCAGGGAGCAGCTCCTGCATTGAGCATCTGCCCCCTGGTGGTCAGTGCACATCATAGCAAGCGGTTGAGTAGCCTTAGCATATCATTAGCATATTATGCTTTGATTGGCTGAACGGATGACTGGATGACCAGACACTTAGCATATTAGGCTTTTATTATATAGGATATTTTACTTAAAACTCTTCTAGAAATATGCTGAAATGTTAACAGTAAAAACAAAGGCAAACTCTAATTGAGAGATGGAGACCTGAGCCAAAGGCTATTTTGCTCATTCCTGGTTGACGGAACAATCAACCTGGGCCTGAGGCTACGGGATATCTTTGAGTTTATTTTCTGAATGTTTGTTGGGTACAATTAACTCAAGGAGGAGTCACATATCACTACCCAGGATTTATTCTAGGGGAGAGCTAGAGGTTTTCTCAGTGGAAACTAAACAATCAGGACTCCGTATTTGGTTTCCATGGTCGGTGAGTCCCTGTGGAAGGCATTCAAGCTTTTGGGCCAGGATGAGTTGCATGCTGTTTACTGGTGGTCAGGAGTTACTGGCTGGATCATAGAAGGCAGAAAGTGGGAGGGGATTGTAGGAACATGGTACTCAGAGCATGTCTCCACTACTAACCCTGCCCATCTGCCTCCCCTTTCACCCCCCCCCCCCCCGCCCCAGTCAAGTAGTGGCTGGGGCTATACAGGATTGGGTGGGAGGGAGGTCCATGTGGTCTTAGGAGTACACCAGTGCAGAAAACTGGTGTGAGGCCTGTCTCCCGAGGGTTGGACAAGTTCCTGAGGCCAGTAGGTAGAGCTAGGCCTGCAAAGATTCCTACCCCCCTCAGCCCACCAGCCACAGGGAAGTTCTACATATAAAAACTAAAAAACGTCTTAGCCTGTTTAGCTCAGTGGATAGAGTGTCGGCCTGTGGACCGAAAGGTCCTGAGTTCCATTTGGGTCAAGGGCACGTACCTTGGTTGCAGGCTCCTCCCTGGCCTGGGCCCTGGTTGGGCTTGAGCAGGAGGCAACCAATCGATGTGCTTCTCTCACATGGATGTTTCTCTCTGTCTTTTTCCCTCTCTCTTTCACTCTCTCTAAAAACCAATGGAAAAATATCCTCAGTGAGAATTTAAAAAAATGAAAACTAAAATGCCTTCTAACTCAAAGGTTTTCGCCTACAATAATGATGTTTCTAGAGATTCAGTTTTCCCTCAAGAAGAAAGGACTTCATGATTTGTAACTGAAGTAGAAAAAGGGTTGCTTAGATAGTCAGCTCTCTCAAAAGACTGTGTGTGTGTGTGTGTGTGTGTGTGTGTGTGCAACCAAAGCTTTCAGTTGGGAAGAATATGTTGCTCGTTGTTATACAATTTAACACTCTTTGTAACTTAAGCTCACCTCGTGGCTTCCTGTACACTGCAGCCATGGTGCTGAAATGTTTGTCTATACAGACAACTTGCTGGCGAAAATCATTTTGTTCTAACTCTGCTGGGATAGATATGCTGTTTCCAAGCCCTCCTTAGATAGGCCTGCATTCCATGGATTGAGTAGTCTGGGGTGTTGGGACACTTGGATTTTGGTTCTCATTCTGGCCCTAGGTAACTATGTGATTTAGGGAATTGCATATTATTTATAAAATGGCAGGAAAGAGGGGACATGGGACACAGGCTAGAAACAGGCCTTTTCTACCCTAAACAATTCATTTCCATAGAAACAACTGAGGGACTTGTTCTCAAATATGAGTCCTAATCAAATCAGGGAGAATTGATCAAGTCATGGTGATGTGGTCTCTACATGAAACGAAGTTTTAGTAACACAGGAGCTAGAAGCAATTTGTGTAGGGTTTGTAAATGTAAACTTTGATGTAATGCAATACTACCAAATATTTTTATACTGCTTTCTTCGCCTTCTTATAAATCTCTGGACTGAGAGATTTCATTATACTGACTGCTTTGAGCTCCTATCTTATTCAATGAAATTACTGGAAGATCAGATAGTGTCTCCTACCTTTTGTTCCAGTGACGAGTCAGTTATATGGGAGATGGTTTGTGGAGAGCCATTTCTAAAAAACAGGTTTGAATTTCAAGGAAATTGACCAAAAAAAAATTAACCTAAGTGCAGATATTTTAAAATACCTTGAAACTTTCTTTTATAACCAACAACTAAATGGGGATAATTTTGCCATTACATAAACTTAACTTCAATAAACTAAAAACTGAACTGCAACAAGCATAATTCAACCACATTATTTTATTGAAAATGAAAAATATACAGAAATATTAATTTAAAATTTGTAAACTTTTAAAAATGAACAGTATTTATAAACATTTGAAAAATAGAAAACTGCATAACCACAGAGTTCATTCAAAATATCTAAGAACATTTCACATATATTCATATAAATTACTTTTCCACAAAGTTTGGTTGGAATGTGAAGATTGTAGTTAGTTCAATTTTATTAGTTTTATTAAGAAAAATAAAATATTTTTGTCGGAATCCTTTTGTATCGGTTTGTGTTGAGATAGTATAATGATGGAATTCATTTTCCCTTGAGTTACTTAAAAGGAGCTACTATGACACACATTGAGAAAAGATGAAGAATGTATGAAAACTGGCAACTAATGGTCCTTACCTATCTAGTAATAAGACTTAAGAATTAAGATGTTGATTCAAAGAGAACTAAATTTTATTAATTGTCTCATCTATCAGACATGATGTAGGATGCTTTCCATGTATTTAATTTAGTACCCTTAAAATAAAAGAAAGGTGTTAATTTTATGTTGCTAAAGCTAAACAGTTTTATGAATATTTTGCAATCTGAACTAAAAATAAAATCATTAACCATTAACCTAAGAATACAATTTACAAGACCAAAAATAAAATGAAAGTATTATGTTTACAGAATTAGGAAAAGCTTTCAATTTGGCTGTGTGAGGACAACTTTGTAATCCTTAACAACACAAGTGCAGATATTCACATAATAAACCTTCAGATATCATCGATATGAGATAAAGAAAGTATATATTTTAAATATATAGATATATGAAACTTCCAGTTAAGACTAACATGGTTAGTCTGAAAATGGGGATCCGGCTTTTTATTCCTCCTCAGACAATATATCCCTATTTGGAGAAATTTATTCTGAGTTTAAGGTTTGCAATAACATTTTAGTTTTTCAATGCATATTGAAGAAGCCCACCAGGGATTTTTAGAGTATGTGAAATATTTCATTGTTTCTCAACATATTTCAACTCGTTAAATTTTTTTCAGTCTTTCTCCCGGGCTTATATGTCAACACCAGTTTATTTTCTAACCCAGGGTACACATGGTTCTTGTGTTCCAAGAACCTTCAACCTGAACACAATACACCAAGGGCAAAGCTTTGTAACAGGTGACATTTAAGAAACATCTGACACTGAAATTCACAGCATCAGTGAATTTCCTCACCAAGAAGGATAAACCAATAAAGTTTTCAATAGAAAAAAAAAAGTAAAAGCATGTCTACATTTTTCAAACACTACCTTTTCCTACAAATTTGTGTTCATAGCTTATATATCTGATATACAATTACAGTGAAACAGCAGTCAACAGAGTAAACACATATTTGATCTGAGGTATCAACCCATGTATCTTCCATGGGTTATCAGTTTTCAGAAATTTAGAACACACTGAGTTGCACTCAACACTAAACTGCTGAAGAGATGATAACAGTACTTTAGGACTTGGCAGTCACCTCAGGTTGTCACTGTGAAATCAGTGATAGTTCAGTAGAACTGATAAAGTGCTAACATCAGTTTAACAGAATTCTGAATAACAGAATTGTCTATTATTACCCAGGGTAGACATGAGCTAGATTGCAAACAAACAACATCACAGACCTTTGATGTTAGAACAGATAAATCCAGTTCACCAGGAGGGTTTTTCTCTTTTGAATGCCACAGTTTTTTGGGGTTAGGATTTTTGTTTTGTTTTGAGAGAAGTAAGTTTAGAAGGCAGCTAATTTCTCCTTTTCTATTAAATCAACGAGTGATCAGAAATCTGTCCATAAACATTAAAGGCCACCAAAAGTGTTATTCCTGCTATGCACTTGGAGACAGGAACACTTTATGCAAGTTTCAATACAAAATTTTTTTTTCTGGCAGTAGTTCCTGAGGTCTTAATATTTTGTTTTCTAGGAAGCTAACTCCCCTTCTTATTCTTCCAAAACACTTATAGGTAAAATATATGGAAAACATGGTCAGCGTGAGAGTCAACAGAAAGAGACAATCTACCAATTATTGTGGTAGGTTATGTATATTTTCAAAAAGGTTTGTAACTAATTATAATTTCCTTAATAAGCTGGAAAGTGCTCAATTTCAAGAGGATGATTATTATAACTCATTCAGGTTTTTCACAAAGATTCTTCTAGTTGTTTCCAAATAGTTTGTGGAAAAACCAACCTTTGGGAATTAAACATTTGAGAAAAACTGAAGTGTATAATATCATCCTAAAATAATGTAGCAATTGCTTTACAAAAATCTTCATATCAGTAAGAAAAAAATGGTAAAATCAAGGAATAAAATGAATACAAGGATTTCCAAACTAAACTCACCTAGATGTCTCCAAAAACTCAATTTTGTCTTATGTTGTTCAGGTCTGAGTTAAAAGAACTCATGAACACAATCATTTGTGTTTCTTTTAGTAAAAAGAAAAAAAAGTGTTTCCTTTACTTAAGGTATAAATATTTCCCTCCTCCATTCTCCCCTTTTTACTTTGTAATAAACTTCTATGATATGTCAATAAATTACAATTACAATCCATAAGCTCTTCATGGACACATATTTCTTTGCATTCTAACACACCAGGAGCAGATTTCCAGAGCCGGCCTATTCTTCTCTTTAACACTCTACCCTTCAGCTACCATCTAGTTTAGCTAAATGAAGTTGGAAGGGAAGGGAAAGCCTCAGTGATCTCACTTCTCAGTTTCAATAATTTGAAACTATGACTCATCAGAGAGTGACTGATACTCTGCTTATCAGCACACAGTTAAGTTTATTAATTACTATGAAACCAAGACTAGCAGCCAATGAAATGAAGAACCACCTGGCCGGGCCAAATATACTGCGACCAGAAGGAAAGAGATTTCAAGTTTGCAGAAATGAGAAACAACAGAAGTCTTCTGGAGGATGATCAAAATCTTGATTTTTCAAAGATGATGGCCAAAAATGAAGGCATTTTTATTTGGCCTTACATCTAAATTATTAGTTAGGACCTTAAAAATGTCAGCTTTCCTAATAGTTCTGCAGGTATTCCTTCTCCTCTCCAAGTGTCTCTTCATGGTTCAAGCCCAGTGTTTGTAGAGACTTTGATCATTCACGAGTCCTGCTAAACAAGGTAATGTCATCCTCATATCCCGAGGTTGAACATTCTATATTCTCTAGTAAGACATACTTGTCTTCATTGCCATTCAGAGAGAGGGCTTCTTTCTGAGTGGATGTCAGGTCACTCCAGGTGATGTCTGTGTTTTTAAAAGCATGTAGAAGGAAGATGCCATTGATAATGGTGAAGAACCCACTCAGGGTCCCGATGATATCTCCAGCTCTCATGCCATACCATTCTTGGAACAAGATGGCGGAGCACATCACTACCATGGTCGTAAAGAACACATAGTAAATGGGAGTCACAAGAGATGTATTAAAGGTGTCTAGGGCCTTGTTGAGATAGTTAATCTGTGTCGTCACTGAAAGCACAAGCACAGCCAGCAAAACAAAGACCAGGGGGTTCTTATAAACTGGCTTCCATTCCAATAGTTCTTTAATGGCGATTCCCAGGCCCTTCACAGAAGAAACTGAAAATGCTCCAATCAACGAGCAGATTGAAATGTAGACTAATATGTTGGTCTGTCCTTTCTTGGGAGCCACGATCAAAATCAGCACCAAGGCGATCATGGTAATGATCACAGCAAAGGAAATGAATCCTGTGAGGAAGAGAAAAGAATTAGACTTCAGAAAATGCTCAGAGGATCATGTCTTTGTGAAGTCTTATTAGTCAGGAGTTTAGGAGCACAGGTGTTTTACAAAGAGAAGTGAGATTAAATGAAAACAACAACAACAAAAAACAACAACACTTGACTGCATAGCTCTTTATATTTTACAATGGACTTTCCCAAACATGTCATTTGAATCTCCCAGAAAATACTGTGAGGCATGGAAGATATTGGCTGATTGACTTTTTTAAAAAAATATATTTTATTGATTTTTTTGCAAAGAGGAAGGGAGAGGGATAGAGAGTTAGAAACATCGATGAGAGAGAAACATTGATCAGCTGCCTCCTGCACACTCCCTACTGGGGATGTGCCCACAACCAAGGTACATGCCCTTGACTGGAATCGAACCTGGGACCCTTCAGTCCACAGGCCGAGGCTCTATCCACTGAGCCAAACTGGTTAGGGCTGACTTTTTATTTTTAGAGGAGTGGCCAAATTTGGGTTGGCGCGTAAGTCTTTAGCCTCTCCTCTCCCCATGTCTTCATTTCATTGTGTAGAGGGAAAGCATGGACACAAAAGTAAGTTGTGTCATCTTTTCAGAAGACTTGGAATACACAGTGAAACTTAACTGTGTCTCTTAATGCACGACTTGGATTGTAGGAAGCCTATTACAATATTATTACAAATTCATTTGATGAAGAGAGAAAGTGGAGCAGAATTTGAGTGTTTCCTTTGGTTGAAGCACTGACCTGGGTCTCTCAATTTCATTTCCATTTCATGCAAAGAAGCGACTTCCTCTTCTTGTGGGGCATGGATAACCATCACAGTTGACCCCAATATACTTAATACGCAGCCTATTTTCCCATGAATGTTCAAGTGCTCATTTAAAAAATAGGAAGATAATATTGCACTGTTGGGAGAAGAAAAATAAATGACTCTTGTCCAATTACCTTTTGATTCCATAGCAGCTCAGAAGTCACACGGTGGCACAAGCCACTGTATCCCAATCAACTGATCTGAATGTGCTACGTGACACTGAAAACCCTGATTAGTTTTAAAACACAGAAATGATGGTCAATCGTCTCTGCTTAATTGCTTTTATATCTAAAGAGTAAAATAGACATTCTATACCCCTCTAAACTTCCCATGACCTTCTAAAAAGAGCCCACTCAATTCATTTTCAATTTTTTCCATCTTTTCCATCTTATTGGCATGATACACTTAGAATACACATGTTCATGAAAACGTTAAAGAAAGATATATGCTTAAAGATTTACTCTGCTCAGGACAGATATTTAGCTAGAACACATAAGTACAATCATATGGGATGTCAAAATATTGAAATATCTCCTTACCAGCTGCTCCTGCCTGATACTTTCACCTACCCAATGCTCCCACTACTTTGGTTGCCACGGTCTCAGGTAGTTCCAGGTTGGCATCACCATGGACACCAGACTGTGCCATCCTGCTTCTTCACCGGCAGGTATGCTGTGGCTCCTGCACACCAGCCTCCTTCCCCTGATGCCCTGGCATTCCCACCAGGGTATTACCAGTACCCATTTGCACACGAGACTGGTCAACTACCAGGTGTTTTCTAAGAGTCGCCCTGCTGTGGCCACTTGTGAGGTCTTCAGCCTCAGCAAAAACATAGCTGTCATTCACTGTATAGACAGTGTTCTAGTGCTTTATGTGTATTGACTCATTGAATTCTCAAAACAATCCTACAAAGAAGGTGGAAAGAAGTGAGTAGGCCTCGTCATAATCTTTCCACCAGAGGTTGATAATGAATGGAGATAAAAGGAAAAGAAAAACAAACAAAATAGTTGCTTAGCTACAAAATAAGAGTTCATGGGCTCATTGAACACATTCATTTGGGATCGTAAGAAAGACTAAGAAAGATTAGATCCACATTCTATGAACGGGAAATTTTTCCTGTTCCCAGTACTAAAAGAAACAAAGAGACCTCCAAACAGAAGTATCCAGTAGTAGATGCAAGACTTTTAGCCAGAGTTGAAATTTAACCCAAACACTATGCTTTTTAAAAGTCCTCTAATAGCAATGGTCATTAACCACTATGACAACAGAGAGGATTAAAAGGGCTGTGGCAATTTGTTCAGGTGAGAGAGAAAAAAAAATCTGCTTCGTTGAATCGTTGAAACATAACACACAATTCCTTTATGTGAGCATCAAACCAAGCTCACTCTCATAGGTTTTCTAAAAAACAGTAAGGCAATCTATTTCCTATTTCTCCTACAATTTATGGTGTAGTCTTCTCAAATTACTTTTGTGATTTCTGGATTTTGTTTTGTGATATGCTTAGCAATATGTTTCTTGTGGGGCTAAGCTTATCCTGGTTTTAAAATCCCTACAGAAGCCACACTCTTTCTGGCTCACGTACCTGATGAGAACACTCAGCGCGCCCAGTGGCGTGACCAGCGTGGCGGGTGCAAAAGCATAAGCTGCGAAGTTTGCAGCCTCCCCGGCTCCCACTGGAAAGCAAGCAGCAGCATTAACATACAAGATGGACTTCCTTGTCGGGAGAGAAAAACAAATGACAGATGCAAAGCTGTAGACTATGATCCCAAAGACACTGACACGTTGGACAAAAAGGAATAATTGACTCTTTTTAGGGGGGGAGGGGGAAGATTGGTAATAGGGATGCAGATAAACCATAATTACCTGGTGATACAAGCTCAACTAACACAGAAAGTGGTGATGGATACACATCGTAAAGGACTTTCAAGAAAGATTTTAGTTATTTCAGTAGCAGAAACATATATGGTCACTGATGAAATCTAGTAGAGGTGGCTTTGGAGTAAGCAGAGAATTATTCTGTTTGCTCAAGAATAACTACTGTTATGCAAATTAACAATAAAACAACTCCTAGAATTGGAATGCCCAGTAGAGATCTACTGCCTGGGCTGGGGACAACCAGACACGCCCACCACAGGCCCAGGTAGCCAGGCTTCTCTGAATTGCAGATGACCAACGAGAATGTAACACTATCTTAGTAGCTCAGGGAGATCCAAGCACCCGTTTTAAAGTCATCATAATGTGCTCCAGCAATCCCTTTTTTAGCTGGGGAACTCTAAACTTCCGTGAGCTAGTGTGATGCAAATAGCTTCTAGAGTGAGAGAAAACTCCTCTAAGAGCTGGGTCCTCCATTTGGGGCCAAATTATTCTCATGGGTCACAACTGAACACCTGAACACTTGACCACGGAATGTAGTATTTCACGCTGGCCAACTATGCAAAATAAACTTATTGTAGAGAAAGTTCTGGAACAGATGAAAGACACCAGCATACTTTTTCTTTTCTCCTCTGGCTGCTATGCCCCAGCCCCACGCCCCCAGCCAAAAGTACAGGAGTACTTAGCTTTAGGAAAACATCATAAGACAAACAGAAATAATTAGGAGACTCCTCTCATAAGAAAAGCAATGGCCGTTTTCTTAGAATATTAAGCTTTCTTGAATACTTTATATTTTTATCTTTATAGATGACTTTTCAAGAAGATAAAGGACTGTAGAAATTTATTTTTATTCATCATCTTTTTAGATTCTGCCATTTGTCAAAAGTATTCCAATTCTTTCTTATAATAGGATCTCACAGATACTGCAATAGTACAGGAAAATAAATGGAAGTTTTAAGGTTTCTGGCTACAGATGTAGATGACTAGCAACTGGTGTGAAACTACAATGTACGAGGTCCTTTCTTTGGAAGTCAGAGGTTCGGGATTTAAGAAAGTTCAGAGGCATTAGGAGGGAGGTAGAAATCTGCAGAGGGGCCTGAGGGAGGTAAATGCCTTCTATTTGGACATCACCTTGGCATTTAGAAAGAACTTTCAGATGCTACAGAGTCCCATTTAATCCTCAGAGCCCATTTAGGTGGAAGGGGAGTGCTGACAACCTCCATCTCTCCCTTTCATGATTTTCAACCTTTTCATCTCATGGCACACATAGACTAATGGCTAAAATTCTTCAGTACACCAAAACATATATTTTTTTGCCCATCTGACAGAGAAAATAGGTATAATTTTGATTCATTCACACCAAATGGCTATTGTTGGGTTGGCTGTTGTCATTTTATTTATTTGACAATCTAAGGGAAAAGAGGTCAGTGCCCCTGACTAAATAGTCAGGTATTGCATGTTTTAAAAATTCTAGCGGCACACACCAGGTGAAAATCACTGCTCTGTTTAGTTGCCAAGCAGTCAGAGGGGACTTGAATTTATCCCTGTTTTGGTCCTGGCCAGGAAAATGTACCCATTCCTTAGAAAATATGTAGTTAGACTAGTCCCAAATTTTAATTCAGTGCTGGGAAAATGTGGGGGGAAAGCATTTTCTTCAATTATTATGGAGAACAGAATAAGAAAAAGAGAAGTCCATGATAAAATATAACACTTTACATGTTAACTTTTCCCTTTGCATTCCAAGATAGTATTGAGAACATGGAGTGGGGAAGAAGGGTAAAAATAAATTTTAAATAAATATGACTTATTTTATATATAAGGCAATATGTTATACTTGCAAAAGTTGCTAGACTTAAATGCCATCCTTGCCAGGCAGTTAAATCAATCAATTTTAAATAATTCCATGTAATCTATTTATCATTTTGCAAGCAAACACTATTCTCAGCATTAAGGACTTACTTGAGAGTAATCCTGCCCACCAGAGCCATTCCTTGAGGTAGGAATGTCCACCTTGACCTAGGAAAATAATAAAAATGAAAAGTAAGTTCTTTTTTAAAATACATTTTAAAAATACATTTTAAAAATATTTTTATTGATTTCAGAAAGGGAGAGGGAGAAATAGAAACAACAATGATGAGAGAGAATCATTGTTCAGCACAACCCTTTTTGGGGATAGAGCCTGCATGTGCCTGACCAGGAATCGAACCGTGACCTCCTGGTTCATAGGTTAATGCTCAACCACTGAGCCACACTGGCTGGGCAAAATTAAGTTCAAACATGAAGGAAGGTTTGGAGAATTGACTTCTAGCTACTGGAATATGGTTGGAAAAGGCAAGATTAAAGCTATATCAGTATACTTAGTCTTTTAGCCTATTTACGTGGCCATTTCCAAAGATCCTCTAACACTTTCTAGTATTATATTTTGCAATATTTTACCCAAGTCATTTTCTTTCTAGTTTAGGTGTTTAGTTATAGGTGTTGCCATATAGATTTTTTTTTCAATACAGATCCTCTCTTCCTTTATATAGAATAGTTTCTTCTTTTATCTCTATGCTAAAAAGGCCTTTTATTTTTTTTAATTTAACTCTAAACTATGTATTATTTATTTTGATGAATGGTATAGAGTAGGACTTTTATATTTTCTTCCTCTAATTTTTGCCACTTGTCTCAATACTTTTGATTGAATAAGACATCCTTTCTCCAGTAGCTCAAAATGCCACTTTAAAAAAATCATACATTAAATTGTTGAATGTACTTGGGTCCCCTTAGACATTTTTAATTATCTTTTATTGTGTTGTCTTTTTAAATTAAGATAGCACTATCGCATGTTCTATTTTCTGGTGGTGTAAATCTCCCCTCAGTAGTACTCTTTTATAAACTTGCTTGCACAATTTATAGTTATTTATTTTTCCATATGAACCTTAGAATAATATTTAGCTCTGTTATAATATTATTCTTGATAAGAATGAATGCGAAATTCATGGTTAATGAAGGATAGTCAAGCAGAACTATTTAGCATGTTAAATGTCAGTATTAACAGCAACCTAATTCTATGGCTATCCATTTGATTTAACAAATATTTATTGGGTGGCAAACACTATGCTAGGGAAGGCTCCTGTTCTTGTGAATCTACTATTAATAAATAAGTAAACCATTGACAAGTAAACAAACAATAAACGTAAAAGGACAAGTTATTCTAGGTACAATGAAGGAAACCATTAGTGCAAGGACAGAGCATGCTGGTGTGGGAGACCTGTCCAGAGAGAATGGCCAAGGAAGGCCCTTCTGGGGTGATGGTATTTAAGCTGAGATCTCAAGGAGGAGTCAGGCAAATGAAGGGCTGGGAGAAAAGAGCTCCAGGCCGAGGGGAAAGACTTGAGGTGGGAAAGAACTTGGTATATTCCAGGAACCAGAGAAAAGTAGGTGACTGGGAGGGTAGTGGAAGATGAAGCTGGGGAGGTAGCAAGGACCAATTCATGCAGGAGGTCAGAGTCTGTGGGAAGATGTTAGATTGTATCCCGAGCGCAGGATCTGACTTTGACCCTGAGCCTGCAGAATAAAGCTATGAAAAGAAGAACCTGTACTACACTCCAAACCTCTAGAAACAAGAATTTTAGACTTTCCCTAAAGGAGACACAGCTGGTTCAATCCTGGAAACTGCTGAGAAAAGAACTGCTACCAATGTAGATAGCTACAATAAATAGACAGGAGCATGATGATCTTAAAATAGGGTTATTTCTGCAGTTAGCAACTTGAATTCGTTAGTTGCATCCGTTTCTTACCAGCTCTAGTAACGCCCTTGTTGGCCAGTTGCAAGAGGCCCTTCTTTTTCAATATGAAGCTGGAGCCAATAAAAATACTGGAACTTACAGCCAGGCCCAGGCCCACATAAAGACTGTATTTGTTTTCTACATTTGCAGAAATGCTCAAGTTGGTTAGGCTGGAATTCAGGTCCCTGTAGAGGACAGGAGAAGCCAGCAGCTGTGACACATTTGTGATCTCACACCAAGCCTGGGAGGAGTTTGGACAGACCAAAGACAGCACGTAGCCTGGAAAAAAAGGAAAGAAGAAAATGTCAACAAACAATAGGGTGATGCATTCATGTTTACTCCCCTTCTGCAAGAAAGAGAAACTTGAGTGGACAGCACTGAAACTCCATTTTCTATTGCACGAAGGGAAGTGCCCAGCAGATGGTGCACATGCTTGATTTGGCTGACATAGGTCCTTAAAAAATGTTTAAATTTGTTTAGTTTTTATTACTTAAATATGAGAGATTGTGCATCAAAGTCTGGGATCCTCTTATAAATTGGAAACTTTTGGCAATAGTTGGTTCTTTGTTCTAGAAAAACAGTAACCTGCTCCAGCAGCAGGAAGCTGCTTAGATCTGGCTTGCGCTCAGAAATTCATCACAGTTCCCAACCCCCCCGCCCCCCCCACCCCCCCACATCCACTTCTCTCCTTCACAGTGTCAGTCCGTCTCCTGGAAAGCAGTGTCTGTGACACCTGAATGTCGGGAAAGGGAACAGCAACCCATTGGGCCAGAAATCACCACCTTACAAGAATTTAACGCATTTGGTGGGGTATGAATTATGCACTTCGAAAAATGTGTTTAAAAATGGGTTCCATTTTCTGTACCACATTCCCTGAAGGGAATGATTTTTCAGGCCCACTAACCCACCTTCGCCTAAATAAAATAGAACCTGAGAGAAAAATGAGTTCACCATCATTAGGCTTTATTTTAGAACTAGAGGCCAGGTGCAAAAAATTCGTTTACTGGGAAGAGGGTGGGGGAGTTGTCTCTCAGCCTGGCCAGTGCCCTCTCACAATCTGGGACCCCTCCAGGGATGTCTGACTGCTGATTTAGGCCCGATCCACAGGGATCAAACCTAAACTGGCAGTCAGACATCCCTCTCGCAATCCAGGACCGCTCGCCCCTAACCACTTGCCTGCCTGCCTGCCTGCTCACCCATAACCGCTGGCCTGCCTGCTCAGTGTGCATCATAGCAACCGGTCATTCTGCCTTAACGGTCACTTCAGCTTTTTTTTTTTAATATATATTTTATTGATTTTTTCACAGAGAGGAAGGGAGAGGGATAGAGAGTTGGAAATATCGATGAGAGAGAAACATCGATCAGCTGCCTCCTGCACACCTCCTACTGGGGATGTTGCCCGCAACCAAGGTACATGCCCTTGACCGGAATCGAACCTGGGATCTTTCAGTCCACAGGCTGACGCTCTATCCACTGAACCAAACCGGTTAGGGCTTGCTTCGGCTTTTATATATATAGATGGGATTCAAATAAGCATGTAAAGTTACTGAACACAACCCATTATTATTGAAAGGAGTTTTTAGGGGTAAAATAGTCAGGTTTAGGGAGTCTTAGGAATTAAGGGGCCCATGGGGGAGGGAGGCACAGTTGGTTGGGAACTTGAAGCTGGCAAAAGGCATAAATTCACAAAGAACAGAAGGCACCACAGAATAAGGGGAAAGGAAGACACCCATTCACAGAAGATAAGGGGAAAACCACAGGGAATAGAGAAACAAAAGGGAGAAAGAGGAAAACAGATTTTCATAGGGTATAGAGAATTCTACCACTGAAGCGGGGAGAGAGAAAGAGGGTCCCCATGTAGGGTTTGAGCTTTGAAGCTGCTATAGTGACCAATAAGAAGGGAGCATCAAAAGACAAAGAACTGCAGCCTTTATAAGCCTTAGGAACAAAGGACTCAGTGGACTACTCCTTTTGGGACCCCTTCACCACGTGGGAGTCTGTACTTGTTCCCAATCAATTTCCACCTTTTGTCCGTGGCTTCACTCTTCGAATCCACCTGCACAAGAACCCAGGAAAGATACCACCTTTGCTTGCTGCCCAGAAAATATGATGATACTACAGCCAATCTTCTTCACTTGGGAATTCACATCTGGGGTTTCTATTTGAAGAAATGATCTTTTGCAACTCCGCCTTTGTGATGTGTTCTTTTCTTTTGCTTGGGGTGTGCAGGGGGAATGGAGTATGTTTCTGTAGTCCATGTATATGAGCAGTATCACCCTGGTATGATGTGCATATTAAAATTCACATCTTTCCATTAAAAAAAACCAAAACAAAACAAAAAACACACCACGTGTTCCAGTTTGGCTTCCGCATTTCATTATATAAGTACCTTGGAATTTTAAGGCTAAACACTAAAACACCAAATGGAAACATTTTACACTATATTGCAAACTTTTTGTAATCTGTTCTCTACTTGAAAAGCTGTCAACAGGTGACATCGTGATTAGATTTTTTTTACTGTCTTCTCAACTTTTTTTTTCATTATAAAGCCACATTTTCTCATTTTGAATTATCCTAAATAGAAAAGGGCAAAGAAAAATTAATCAAGTAACAAGTTTAGAATTGAATAAAAAAAAATCAGTTTTACATCTCAAAAATCTTAAGAATGCATAACAAACTAAAACAAAACAACCAAATCAGTTTGATCAAATGATGTCTTACCAACAAAACTTTAATAATTGGATGGATGCCTCCCTGTCAAACATTATGAAGACATCTGAATTTTACTACATATAAAGTTATGAAGCAACCAAAAAGTTCAGGTCAAGAAAAAGGTAAAAAAAAATGTGAATTTAAGCTTTCCATGATTATTATTTCATTTATCTCTGCAACTTGAAGATGAATCAACTTTGATTCAGAGATAGAGGATAAATTCTGAGACAAAACTTATATTCTGAGGAAAATTGTATTACTTCAAGGATATTCTATATTATTGACAAATTTTCAGTCAGGTTGTCTTACTAAGAACTGCAGTAAATTTTCAGACAAACTAGACCTGTTCTGGGCACTGTTCATTTCATTTAAACCTCAAGAATGGAAAGTCATTTTAATAGTAAGAATTTCAATTGGTTTAATTCATGAGAAAACATGTGATTGACTTTCCAGTAGATTCCATGGCTACATTAATGTCACTTACTGTGCAGTAACATAACCATTCCAAAACTTCATCTCTGAAAACAGTGTGGGTGGACCTCATTCCAGTGAAACAATATTCTTTTTAAGCTGTTGACACAGCAAAATGTTCCCAACATTTTAGGGGGTGTGGGGGCAGAGGGTGATAAGGGACAGCAAATAATCTTTGTTGCATTTTGTAAGTTCTCATTGTAAGTGGCAGACATTAATGCTGCATGTTTTATGGCAGGCCAAATAATAAAAATCTTGTCTAGTTACTGACCTTAGAACTTATTTTATGTTTTGGGTGTATGTTAAGGAGAGAGCCTGCAGCAGATGTGACTGAAGGAGGGAGTGAGGGAGGGGATGGTGAGTTGGTGGGTGTGGAGTGGAGAGCAGCAGGGGCGAGGAGGGTGAAACAGGATGTGTGGGCAGGGACTTTGGAGTGTTCCAGAGGAATCAGAAAAATCTCCAAATCAGAATTGGATTTTAAAGATTTGTGTGAGCAAAGTAATTATATGGGGAATTTAATCCAAATTTTATTAGACATAGAAAGAAAATTTATTACATTCATTATTTTTCATTTTAATAGACACTGCCAATAACCCTGTAAAGTGATTGTACCAACTTATACTCCTGCCAGCAGGGAGCATACATTAGTTCTTTGATGTTGTTATTACTTGGTTTTCTAAATATTAACTAATATTTAGAAAATATGGGTCAGTTATAAAGAAAACAATTCAATAGACACTAATGAATCAACCACCCAATTTAAGAAATAAAACAGTACCCCTCAGAGGTAACGACCATCCTGATTCTCCTTTGCTTAAAAAGTTTTCCCTGTGTGATTATATCTTCAAACAATAAATTTAGTTTTGCCTGTTTTTGCACATTTAAAATATAATCATTCTGTATTCTCTGGTGACCTGCTTGTTTTTGAGATTTATTGATGTAGATGCGTATGGCTGTAGGGTTCCACCCCACCCCCCACTGTTCTATAGGATCCCACTGTATGACTATCTCACAATTAATTGTTGTTTTATTGTTGGTGAACATTTGGGTAATTTGCACTGTTTTTGATTTTACAAACAGTATTGATAATTTCTCAACTATGTTGAAACATATGTACTTGATATATGACAATTGTTGATGCTACAAAAATAGCAGTTTCATATGGTTCAACTTAATATATATCTTCTATGTATAGGTGTGAGAGTTTACTCACACACACACAATTTAATAATTTAAAAACAATATTACATTTCCTCTAGGAATATATGCCTTTTCCCTTAAGCTCTATTACTATCTGTAATTATGGGCAAGTTGAGTAATCAATCACTCTTAGCTTCAGTTTCCTTATCTCTAAAATAAGGGCATTTGACTTGATTCTGAAGATGCCTTCTATAATCTGGTGGTTTGATCATAAGCTATCTTTGTTCCCAGAATAATTTATTGATGATCCTGGTAGCTCATAAATGTTGCCAATGGACCAGCTCTAAACTCACAGGCACTTTTAGTTGGAAGGCATTTTAAAGAAACAGATGCCAGGATATTAAGTGACTTGCCAAAGTCGTGTAACTGCCCAAACCAAGACCAAGTAGCTATAGCTAATGTTGAGAGAGAGAGAGAGAGAGAGAGAGAGAGAGAGAGAGAGAGAGAGATCAGTGCAGCACCAATTTCGAGCCAGAGGGGAACAGAAGCTATGCTGGACTCATGTACTGCAGCTCTGGGTCCTGGCCTTCCTCCTGGACTGGTGGGGACAAGTGTGTGCCTGTGGCCCCAGAGGCTGTACTTCTGCATCGAGATGGAGCTGAGCCACCTGGTCATGGGTGAGACATCGGGCATGGTGTGCCTGAGGGCAGTTCTTTGTTTTCCCTCAAGTATATCTTGCCACTGTACCTCAAGTCCTCCTATGTGTGCGTTCCTGAAATGCATTTTCTGTAATACAGTGGAATGATCCTAGTTCCTCTGGCAATACCACAAGAAGGAGACAAATCCAGGTGGACATGTAGCCTGATGCAGAGACACCCAGGGAACCCAGTCGACATTAGTCAGCTATCAGCTTAACTGCAGACACATAAGCACGAATATACAGGGTGAGGCAAAGCAGATTTACAGTTGTGAGTATGGGAAACAGAGTGTATTATTGTATTATTATTTATTAATGATTGTACTGTTTTCCATACAAACAACTGTAAACCTACTTTTGCCCCACCCTGTATGATTGTTATTTTAGCCACTGAGTTTTGGGTTGTGTGTTATGTAGCAATAGCTGACTGATACACCTACCTATTCCTATTAGCAAAGTAAAGAATGAATGTGTCCCTAAATTTATTCTGCAGATCACATTTTTATTGAGTGTCTATTATCTGTCAGGCATTTTCTAGAAGCTGGGGATACAACAGTGAACAAAAGAACATTCCTACTCTCTTATAGTCATTCTAATGAGGGGAAAATAAGATAGACAAATGAACTAATAACTACATAATATGCTGAGTGCCATGGACAGTGGTAAAAGCAGCATAAAGACATACTTTTTAAAAAAACAACATTAAATGTAAAACCTCTCTGCTAAGTATAAATGCAAAAATCTTGAGGGGGCAGTTTGCTTGCGGGTGGGGGGCGGGGCTGCAATCCGACAGGCTGGCTGGGCTGAGTGATCAGGTTGAAGGATAGCAGAGGACAAGATCAGGTGAAAAGAGCCTTTACACAAGTAGGTCCGATGTTGTCATTTCTGCTTCCCAAATTCTACAATGGCTTCCCTCCTCATTCAGAAAAAATATCCAAAAGTCCCACCACAGTTTACAAGGGTCTACAGAATCCTGCCTCCAGCTACCTCTGCAACCTCATTCCCTACTATTGTTTTTTTTTTCTCTGTTCCTTTCTTAGGCTAAGTTTCTTCTCACCTTAAAACTTTTAAGTAACCCTTACTTAGCCTGAGTAGTGAAGTAGTAGCTGGCTGATGAGGAGCTACTTCCTCAGAGAGACCTTCTCGCTCTTCCCAATCTAAAGGAACGTCTCAGTCAAGTTCCATCATATCACCCTACTTAATCCTGCCAAACTTCTCACAGTTCAATTATGGTTTTATACAGAACAGTATTGTATATCCATAAAGCTTTTCCATGAATTCATTCAACAAAATAGTTGTTGAACACCTACCACACAAACATATGTTAGGTATTCATTTATTCAACACTTAGTGAATTCTTACTGAGTACTTCCTGTGTGCCGTGCCCTGTTCTAGGAACCTGCGAGATAGTGATCAACAAGGTAGGTAAACAGGTTTCTGTTCTCACAGAGCTGATGATTTTAGTGAGAGAACAGAGGAACAGGAGTAAGGGGAGCAGAATAGAATGAGTAATAATTTTGAGTAAATTCGGAAATCATTCATAGTAGACTACATATCAACTCTGTTAGGATGAGGAAGAAGCCCATTATTTCAATTAACCAAAATAAAATTGAAAAAATACTATTGATTTTTTTTTAAGTTAAAAACCTGTATCTTCCCACCATCAGTGTGTTTGGAAGCCAAGAAGTCCAATAATTTACTATCAGATTTCCTACATAAACTGTTGTTTTCACTTTACAATCTGTATATTACTAAAGTCACTAAACTGTTAAGATAAAATTCCCATAAAGTTAATAAATGATTAATGAATGAAGATGCAGGAAAAGAACCCAAGGACTAATATTGCAATAAGGATGCATTTATATCAAGGTTTTTAAACCTTGATACAGTTCATATTAAATATTAAATTCAGCAATTAATAGTATATTGTTTTCTGAACAAACTTTAGTGGGAAATTTTTACTACCTTTAAGCACTTTTAAATTTCACCACTTAGAAAATCTCTGGAAGGCTGGGAAAACAACTTGTGCAAAAATTTAAACTTTAGTAAAAATCAACATATAAGCCACTATATTTTACACCGAAAATACAGCTTGTCCTGATAATACAAATTGTGTTCATTTGGTGGAATTTTGAGACATGTTTACAATATGGATGTTTTTAAAGAGTAAAATCTCAGAATCATTATACTGTATACCATTGAACCAAGAGGCCAGAGAATGGAGATGGGCTCCTACAGAAAAAATAAAGGCCCCAATAATTTTGTGCTTAGTTTGATCACTAATTATGAAACCTTATTCAATTCTCTGGGCCTTGGTTTCTGTATCTGCAAAAGGATATAATGGTTACCTAATAAAACTCACAGAATTGAACATGTGTGAGGGCAAACTGGTATATTTTTACGTTGACCTGTTTTGAAAATTTAAGATTCTATACATGGAAAAAAACAGATTAAATACATGAAAGTGGGACACAACGCTCATCAGTACATGAGAAATACAGCCAGTTCTTAAAGAAATGCACAGTTCCTGAATCTTCTCCTCTCAAAACCACGAAGACAGGCTGCACCAATTCTAAAACCACCTGTCATTTGTCACTCTTCTGGTTGGCTGCACCCTGGGAAGGTGGCTCACTCAAAGAAAACTTGGAAAACCACTGGGTCCCTCTCCATCTCCAATCCTCCCCACCGCCAAACCAGGTCAGAGTTCTCAGGAAGGTGCCTTGGTGTCCCCTGGCACACAGTCTTCATGCAGTTGGTGCTTCACAGGTGATGGGTGTATTTCTTACATTCTATTTTCATCATGTCATACTTTCAGGTTCATAAAGCTCTATTGGAGTCGAATTAAAACATGTAAGATAGGTGACATAATGTAAACATCCTGAATTAAAAAAATAACCTTCATGTGTGTTTAAATTTAACTTTTTGAGATAATTTTGGATTAGAAGGCCTTCTAAAGCATAGTGTTCAAAGTAAAAACCACACTATGGGGTTCCCTCTTTCTGCAGGGAAGTACAACCGGAATGCTCTATCCTCAGGTCTTATGATGGACTCCTTGTCATTTGGGTCTCCGTGCATATGTTTCTTTCTCTAAGGAGTCTTCCCTGTGTACCCGGTCTGAACATCCCAAGTTTCTCATTACATTATCCATGACACTCACCACTCTTGTCCTTTTTTAGTCATTGGTTTCTTGCATATTATCTGTCAAATAGACAGTTAGCTGCATGGGAGCAGGGACCTGGCCCTAATGTCTAGATCAGACTCTCTTGCAAATTCCTCTGTACTAGCCCTAGGCAGATGCCTGGTACATGGGACTTGTTAAAATTGAGACCTTACTCCATGTCAGGCTCCCTATGTAATCCCACCTGCTTCTAAGCCTCACAACTGTAAACTGTAGGAATTATTCCCAATTTTTAGACCAGTGATTCCCAAAGTGGGCGCTACCGCCCCCTGGTGGGCGCTGCAGCGATCCAGGGGGGCGGTGATGGCCACAGGTGCATTTGTTTTAACTTTTTTTGTATTACCTTTCTATTCTGAGTTCAATAAATAGTTTCATAATTTCAAACTTCAATGTTTCTAATTTACACCTTTCTTTACTATATTTTACGGAAAAGGTAGAAACATTAATACATATATCTTTCTGTTTAATTGCTATTAAAATTTTAAAAAAATTAATTTCCAGGGGGCGCTGAGTAATATTTTTTTCTGGAAAGGGGGCGGTAGGCCAAATAAGTTTGGGAACCACTGTTTTAGACGAAGAAAGATTCAAGGAGGCTGAAATCATAGCTGAAAAGACAGTCTGATGCTCAAGTCTAACCCCCTTCCCACCACTACTGACAATGTGGATTCCAAATCTTTCCCTCCTGTCTCCCACACACTAATTACCACAATTAACCACAGGGATGAAGCACTGAGCTTAAATATTTCTTCTTGGAACTAAATGTATTAGCAAAGCAGGGAAAACATCAGGAAGTTCAAACAAGCTGGTGGAGCCCACACACCCTCCTCACAGATCCTTGGGTAAACAAGGGTGGATGGGTTAGTAGCAATTTAACTTACTGGCTTAGGAATTATTTTGACAAAGGTCACACAACCTGACTATCTAGGAAATCTACATCCAGCTGCCTTAGTAACCACTTCCAAAATCTCAGCTTTTGAAGAGTTTGTGAACGGTTCAGGCATTTTCTCTTTCTTTGTGTCCCTTTTCTCTCTCTCGCCATAGTTTTGACTTTTGACTAGTTCGCTGCCTTAAAAGCAAACAACAACAAACCTCTCCAAATCCAGGAATAAGCTGGAGGGACCAAGAGGAGAGAAAACCGGGGAAGGTGCCAGCAACTTTGGGAAAGATGGGAAAGGCATATAGCTCTTGTCAGGCCCTTCACTGTCCTCTCTGCCTATTTACATTCTCATCAGATAAATTACAAGTTGCCTACCGTCTCAATTTCCAGCTGATACACACTCTTCCCGTCGCACCCACCCCCACCACCCCCAATTTCCGGCCCGGTTCGGGGCTGTGACGTGCCCTGTGACTGCAGACAGCCTGCGGGTGTTGTCAATACCTGGGCGCGGGCAGGGGCTGAAACCCCAGCCCAGCGAGCAGTACGAAACCGACTCATGACTGTGCCCAGTTCTCCTCTCCTCCCGGTTGGGCTCTCGCTTCAAGCAGCCCAAGAAGTGACTGCACAACGAGTCAGACGAGACAAGTGGGACCGGGGACTTCTCATCTGGAAGTGAGAGATGTGGGCGGCCCAGGCGGGTCCCGGCGCTCCCCCCGCGGTCCGGGGCGCCTGACCTTTCGCAGCCACGGAGGGCGCAGCACGGACTCCGGTCCGGGCACGCCCTCTGGCCACTGGATGACGGCGACAGAGGACTCTGGAAGTGAGTCAGAGTGGCTGCAGGCGTCTTTCTCAGATGAGACTAG
>NW_005871397.1:453838-458651 GCF_000147115.1 Myotis lucifugus | reverse complement strand
TGTAGGCCGCCAGTAAGTTAGCTTTTGCCTGCCGGGGTACTGGCTGGAGCGCCGGGGATGCATGCCCCCCCCGGTGAATGCATCAAGGAGTTCGGGTGTGAAGTCCCTTCCCTCGCCCTCGGCAAAGGACCCGGGACAAGCCCATTCGATTTCATCGCCACCCAGATCCCAGGTCCCCCGGCTCGGGGCAGACACTCACCTTCTCGGCAAGGGCTCTCCGGGCGGCAGCCTCACCTCTCCCCCCCATGGCCCCCAGGCAGGGCTTCCCGGGGCCAGGCGCTCGCTCCCACACCCACCGGGGCTTCTCCGCCACCGCCGGGACCCGGGTTCCCACAGAGCGGCGCTGACCCCGCCCCCTGGAGGCCTCGGCCAATGGGGGTGGCTGGGTGGGGCCCGCGGGCGAGTCCCGCCCCCGACCTGCCAGGTTGGATGGACATTCCCGGTGGGAAGGCGGTGACCGCGTCTCCTCGTCGCCGGTGTGACGCGCGGGATCGCTTACTGCGTCTCCTTTCGGCAGCTGGAGCGGGGCCGTGGGAAGCACAGACACACCTCGCCGGGTGGAGGCCGCCGAGCCAGCTCTCGGGAAATTGGTGGAGAACGTGAACAGGCCGTGCGGGGGGGGGGGGCCCTCTGGCTCGCCCGCGTGGAATGCCTCCCGCTGCTGGATTCTGAGCGCTCTCCGTCCCACGTGTGCGGCTTTGCATGGAAGTTGCTGGCCACTGGGATTCTGCTCTGATGGCCATGCCCAAGTTTACTCTGAGCGCGTTAGAAACAGGCTGTGCCCTTCTGGGCTATGATCAGCTTCTCCCGCGCTCCTTCCACTTCGAACGTGCGCCCCTCTCCTCCCCCCTTTTCTTGGTCATAGAGTTATTTGCAATAAACCCTAACGGAAAGGCAATGCTCAAACGGAAACGACTGATTCCTGCAAAATACTAATCGTTCACATTTATGATATTCTTACTTTACCAGGCATGTGTAGGCACTTTATATGTATTAACTCAGTATATCTCACGACATAGTCTATGAACCTCTAGTTTACAGATGAGGGATCAGCGCTAAAAAGTGAGGTTGGGTCAACCAAGTAGTCAGTGGAAGGCTTCCTAGCAGGTCATTATGCAACATGAAATGATTACAATTCCTGCTGCAGCCCTCATCACAGGCCTTTGTGCTCTGGAATTCCCTGAAGGAAAGGCGGTCTGCTCACCTTGTCTTTGCTCTAGGTCGTCATTAACTTTATTACCTAAGAGTTTCAGAGCAGAGGCCGCAGTCTTGCTTTTCTTGTTCTTCGGCTGATGAGAGAAGAGTTAACCATCAGTCACCATACGGCACACAGGTTCACATGTGGATGACTTGGTGGAGAAGGAATAGCATGGGGAGGGGTATGGTGAAAATTGGATGGGAAGGAGATTTATGCCAAATTTGGATAACAAGCCTTAAAATTTAGATTTCTATTTAAACGTTTTGTTTGAACATCAGATTTGAAACTTTTACCTTCATCAAAGATTGGTGAGAATAGTAAACGTGCTCTTAAGTATTATTTATCACATATGTTTAACCAACACAAATAGCATTTATGTGGGCAAGCACTATTCTAAACACTTTACAAATATTTGCTTTTTAAATCGCCATAATAGATACTTTATTAGTCCCTCTCCTCCCTTACAGATAGGAAAGGGAAGCAGATAGAGATTAAGTAACTTGCCTATAGACACATAGCTAATAAGTGCTGGAGCTGGGATGCTAACTAAAGAAGTCTGGCTTCAGAGTCTTACCCCATTTGCTAAATGGATAATTTTTAAAAATGGAGATTTAAAAAACTAAGAATTACTGTTGAGATGATTTTTTTGTAAAAATTGAATTCCGGCTTCTTAGTAAAGTCTATTTTAAGTAGGAGGTACTTTGTTGTAATTCTTGTTTGTTGGTTCTAGAAATAAAGACAAAAACACAGGAAAAAAAAAAAGTAAGCTTATCTAAGATCACTGTTTTCCCAGTTTAAATGTTGCTTATCAGAACTTTACAATATGTTTTCCTTCACTGCCTATTTTAGATGACTTTTTGATATTATGTCATTATAGCACCATAGACTGTCGTTAATTTTGGAGATTTTTATTCCTAATAGAAAGTATGGTGTTTATTTAACTAAAAGAAGAACATTCAAAAATCTACAATTAGCCCTCTCCACAACTCTGGGAAGATTCCTTTCTGACTCAAAACTTAGGATGTGATAACACATGAGGTCCTCTGAAATGTCAGCTCCTGACTTAGTGGTCTTGTAGACTCCGTAGTGATGGTCCAAATAATGAACAAACATTGAGGCTTCAAGGAACAAGGCCACAGGCCCTTTGAACAGTGCAGGGGCCTGATAGGGTCCTTATTGTATAAGGCTTCAACCCTTCAGTTGCTAAGGTTCCTGGGGCAGGGATGGGGTGACTAGGCAGGAGGGGTGGTTTTGGGGAGGGGGCTTGAGACTATTTGCAGAAGTTACAGTCCTGTCTAGCATTATGCCAAGTCTACTACTGGGAATTCATGATTCCTTATTTTTTTCCTCAATCAGTCTAGCTAGGAGGTTATCAATTTTTCCAAAAACCATCTCTTACCTTTATTGATTTTCTTTACTGATTTTAAAAAGTTCATTGACTTCTGCTACTATTTTTATTATTTTCTTTCTTCCGTATTGAGTTTAATTTGCTTTTCTTCATCTAGCTTCTATGGTAGAAACATAGATCATTTATTCTAAACCTTTATTCCTTCTAATATAAGCATTTAAAGCTAAATTTGCCTTCAAATTTGCCTAGCTATATCCCACAAAATTTTAGATGTTTTTGTTATTAACTAGAGGCCCAGTGCATGACATTCGTGCACCAGGGAGGGGTAGGTCCCCTCAGCCTGGCCCTTTGGCAGCCCCGGAACCCTCAGGGGATGTCCAACTGATGGCCAACATCCTTAGCGCTGCTGCAGAGGCTGGAGAGGCTCCTGCCACTGACACTGCACTCACCAGCCATCAGCCAGGTTTGTGGCTGAGCAGCACTCACCCTATGGGAACTCACTGACCACTAGGGGGCAGCTCCTGTGTTGAGCATCTGCCTCCTGGTGGTCAGTGCACATCATAGTGACCTGTCAGTCCTCCAATTGGTCGATTTGCATATTACCCTTTTATTATATAGAATCAGTTAAAAATATTTTGAAATTTTCTCTGTGATTTCTTTTTTGATGCACAGATTATTTAGGAATGTGTTGTTGATTTCTAAATATTTGGGATTTTTTTCAGATATCCTTCTGTTATTGATTTCTAACTTAATTCTGTTTTGGACATAGAACATATTCTGTATAATAATAGACCTTTGACATTTATTGAGATCTGGTTTATGGTCTATTTTAGTGAACGTGCCAAGTGAAATGGGAAAGAATTTGTATTCTGCAGTTTGGGGTATAATGTTTTATAAATGTCAATTAGGTTAAATTGCTTGCTCAAAATCTAGTTTATTACTGATTTTTAAATTAGTTCTGCCAATTACTGAGAAAGAAGTGTTAAAATCACCTGTAATTGTGAGTTTGTCTATAAATTTAGTGCTGTTAGTTTTTGCTTCATGGGTTTTTGAAGCTTTGTCATTTAGTGAATATACACACAGGACTGTCAGGTCTTCTGAGTCTATAGACACTTTTAGCATTATTAAATATTCCTGTTTATTTATAGTAATACTTTTTTATTTGATTGTACTTTGAAATTTATATAGCTAAGCCAGATGTTTTATTGTGAGTTTACATGTTATACCTTTTTCTCTCTCTTAACTTCTAACTTATCTTTATATTTAAAAGGTATTTCTTATAAATAAAATATAGATGCATTTTTTTAAAATCTTTACCTGAGGATATGTTTATTGATTTTGAGAGAGAGAGAGAGAGAGAGAGAGAGAGAGAGAGAGAGACATTGATAGATTGGCTCCTTCATGCACCCTGACTGGGGATCAAACCTGCATCCTAGGTATGTGCCCTGACCAGGAATCAAACCTGCAACCTTTCAGTGTATGGGACGATGCTCCAACTAATTGAGCCACCTGGCCAGGGCTGCACTTTACTTTTTTTAACTAAACTTTCAATCTCTGATTTCATTTCTATTTAGTGTGTGTACATGTTTTGTAATTATTGATATAGTTGGGTTAAGTACTGAAGAAGTTCCTTTAACATTGGTTATAGTGAGGATTTGCTAGCAATAGGTGCTCTCCATTTTGTTTTTTCTGGGGGGAAAAAGTCTTTGTTTTTGTCTTTGAAAGTGATATTTCCTTGGTACAGAAGTATAAGTTGGCAGTATTTTCTCTTGGAACTTTAAGGATATTGATGTTGTTGCATTGTTTTTTAGCTCACATTGTTTCTATTAAAAGGCTGTGACTATTAATTTGTGTCTCCCCCCCCCCCCCCACCCCATGGGATGTAATGTGCCTATTTCCCCCCTCTGGCTGTTAAAAAATTATTTTTATCACTTATTTTTATTAATTGGGCTTTTATTTGCCTTGGGGGGATTTTCTTCGTGTTTATCCTGTGTGGGTTCATTTGAGATTCTTGAATATGTGGATTTATCCTTTACATTAATTTAGAAAATGTTGGCCATTATTTCTTCAAATATTTTTTTCTACCCCCTCTCTTCTAAGACATCAAATACTCACATGTTTGACTGCTTACTATAGTCTTATGAGTCTATAGTCTATGAGTCACTGAGGCTCTGATGTTTTATCTCTTGCTTCAGTTTGGATACCTTTGATGGCTATCTTCCCAGTTTACTGATCTTTATCTTTATTGTATTATCAAGTCCACTGAA
>NW_005871397.1:414745-452829 GCF_000147115.1 Myotis lucifugus | reverse complement strand
GAGATTAGCTGGATCCTTTACAATCTTGTTTTAAGATTTGTTACGGTTGTTTGAGTATATCCTTTGCCCTAGATCTAGTTTAGACCTATTACTAAAAGTGTGGCTTTTCTGTGAACCTTGTTAATTCTGGGGTTTTCAATGAGATCACTCCACTCTGACAGGAACTTGACTCTCCAAACTCTGTGTGAATTCTGGCAATTATTTAACATTTAGTTCCCTGGCAGTGATATGCTACCTACTTACCTAAAAGACTTAAAATTCTCAGATACAACCCTGTGCTGCTACATGATAGATTCCTTTCCTACTCTGACTTCTTCTGAGCTCTTCTGTATTTAATCATGTTACTACTTAACTAGAAATTTGATACTCTAAAGAGAATTATTAATTAATTAATAGTGAGCTCCAGTAACTGCCTCTCAGTGAAAAAAATAATGTTAATTGTTACCATATTTTAGGACCTAGTTTGTGCCAGACACTGTGGGAAGAGTTTTATGTAGGTTATCTCTAAGTACCATAACCTGATAAAAAGAATCCTCCAGTATACTGATGAAAAAACAGAGACTCAAGGAAGTGAAATCATTTTCCCAAGACCATAATGCTGCTGGTAATTGGCAGAGTTAGAATACCTTAGTCTAACTCCAGTCTATTAAATTTCCAATATTCCAAGCAGCTATTAACATCAAGTGCTAAAATGTTATTACTCAGCTTTTCCTAGATGTATAAGAGGGTTAATCAAAATTCTATCAGTTAAATTCATTTTATTTATTTTAAATTGTATAATACTTTGGGAAGGGTCTTATAATTTCAGTTACCATAGGATGATGGTAACTTGGTGTGTGCACAACTCTGAGGGGTGGGATTGAGACTCTGTAGCAGTGGTTCTCAACCTTCCTAATGCCGCGACCCTTTAATACAGTTCCTCATGTTGTGGTGACCCCCAATTTCATTGTTACAAATTGAACATAATTAAAGCATACTGATTAATCACAAACAACAATATGTCATTATATATGTGTTTTCCGATGGTCTTAGGCGACCCCTGTGAAAGGGTCGTTCCACCCCCAAAGGGGTCGCGACCCACAGGTTGAGAACCGCTGCTCTATAGGCTCTAAAATTCTACTTCGTTTATTCACTCAGTGGGTCTGGTTTTATAGATTAGATGACCATGTTCTATATGAGTAAGCTTTCTCTCTGTAAACAGATTTACCTGAGAAGCTAAATTATAATCAAAGGTGGTTGCTCATTAGCAGAAATCTGTCAATGTATTAAGCACCTTATTTATGGAAGAGAGTTTACCATACTAGATATATCATTTCACTAAGAAGTGAAGAAGTTACATAAGTTGCTCTAGGCAACACAGTTCACAAGTGTAAGAACTGGGATTTGAACCCATGTATCTAATGTCCAAACTATTAAGCTAAACCGCCTCTCTTAGTGGGTGATCTTAAGGATGCTCCCTAGCCCAGTGCCTAGCATGTAATACTATCCTTTTTTCTTTTTAACTGAATAAGAACAATATCATTTTCTTACTTTTGCACATTTTACATATTTCATACTCTGAGTTCTCTAAACAAAGAAGAGTTAATAGATACTTAATGAATTGATAATATGTTAATCCAATTAATATATTAATATATTAGCTATTTGGGGAAGGCAAATTGATGAAAATCATGGACCATCTCAGAAAATAGCACATTTTCATCTATATACCAAATTATGCTATATCATGGGGTCCTGGACCCTCAAACTCTGCCAATGGAATTCATATAAGAACCTTTGCACTCCAAGGACCATAGAAGGCAGTTCTACTGATTCTCTTTATGAATATTGCTACTCTCTGAACTATGCAGCCGACATTTAATCTGGGTTGAATCCTCATTAATAAAGTAAGTACAAGAAAATACGTACATTTTTATTTATTCATTTCAATGAGGTACTGACATGCAGCTGCTTATTTTCCAAACAGGAATCCTAATGTCCCTCTGTCCCCAGTCTGTTCTTCTCGGTGTCCTTCCTATCTCAGGAGATGGCGATCTCTTCTTTAGTTGCTTAGGCCAAAAAATCTAAAGTCATCCTTAACTCCACTCTTTCATTCACACCCTACATCCAATCAATTGGCAAATCTTACTGCTTCTGTCTTAAAAATATATCCCCTTCTCACAGCCCCACTTCTGCTGTCCTGGTCTGCATCCAGAGCAGGGAAGGAATCTATCATGTAGCCTCCTAACTGTTCTCTATATGATCTGTCCTCTAAGACCTTAATTCCTCCTCCTCCTCCCTGTGCCTCCTCTAACTTACCCACTTGGCCTCCTTGCTGTTCCTTTACTGCTCCAAGCACAGTCCTGTCTTCAAGCTTTGCATATGTGGTCTTGCCAGGAAGATCCCCGCCCCCCCAAGTGGGCATGGCTAACTCTATCACTATATTCAGGTTTCTGCTAGATGAAGCCTTTCTTGAATATCTGATCTAAAACAGTCCTGCCTGTTTCCACACCATCTTCTATACCCTTGTGTTGCTTTCTTTGTCATGTTACTAATCACTACCTGATTTCTATTTGCTGCTTTGTTTGTATTTCCCACCCCTTAGAATGTACACTCCACTGGGCGGGGACCTAATTTTGTTTACTGTTGATTCCCCAGTGCATAGAAGAGAGCCTGGCACTCAATAAATATTTGTTGAATCAATAACTCTGCATGGCATTGAACTTCACACTACAGGTACAGTAATGAACAACACAGATGCAGTCTCTGCCTTCATGGAGTTTATAATTCTTACAGGGGATACAGGCATTAAACAATTAATCACATGACATTTAATTATTATGGTTATGAATCCTGAGGAGACCTCATTGACCACTCTGGCTGAAGGTCTTGATATATTAGAAGGCAGACCATCAAATATTTAATAATTTAGGGCCCAGAGCCAAATTCTCTCAAATCACATACAATAGAGTCAATGTCATGCAAATGAGCATCTATAATTAGAGGCAGTTTAAATGGGATTATGAAGATTTAGAGGGAGCTGACAAAGCAAGACTGGCAACCAGACTAAAAGTAGCCTGCTAAACAGATAATCCAGTGTGGCTCTGTTCTTTCCATCGGTGAAGGTTACTGCAGGTCCCAGGAAAAGAAATCCATTCAGATTGAGTGAATAATACTACTTGCACTTTGGTGGGGAAAACAAAACAAACTAAACAAAATAAAACACACTCTGGCCCCTTTAAACTTGGGTAAATTGGAAAAATATCCTAATATGTCTGTTTGTAAATGAAACAACATTACTACTTACCTTCCATTTCAGCAGAGACACTTTTCCCCTAAACATCTTCTAGTCCAGTTCCTTTCATCCCAAACCGTAGGGCCTCTTGAATGTGTTCCTTAGCTTTTGGTAACACCTTATTGAAGCATCTCTTCTTTAACCCGTTCTCCTCCTCTGTATAGTTTCAAGGAAAGGGCTTGCAGGTGCTCCCAGACCTGAGAACAGTGCCCAGCACATGTGGTGCTCAGGAACTACATGTTGAAAGGACAAACACTTAAACAAATTCCATGCCTTTATGAAGAATTATTATTTCTCATTGTTAAGCACTTTACATGCATAAAACAGATTTCCATTAAAATTTATTTCCAGCCCTAGCCGGTTTGGTTCAGTGGATAGAGCATCAGCCTGCTCAGACTGAAGGGTCCCAGGTTCGATTCTGGCCAAGGGCACATGCCTGGGTTGTGGGCTCATCCCCAGTAGGGGGCATGCAAGAGGCAGCCGATCAATGATTCTCTCTCATCAATAATGTTTCTATCTCTCTATTCTTCTCCCTTCCTCTCTAAAATCAATAAAAATATATTAAAAAATAAAATTTATTTCCAATAAATTACTATATCATTTGATCATACTGCTAGAATTATATAATAAATTATTTAGAAATAAGCTATAAATAAGGGCCCTGTAACTTTACATAAGTTATTTAATAGCCACGCGTTCCTGCCTATCAAAAGTCTCACTGCAACATACTGGTGAGGCCTAAGCAATGTGGGGCAAAGCTCCGGCTTAGATGCCGTCCAGGCGCTTAGAGGAAAGGGAAGGAAGAGAGGAAGAGAGAGTACATTTATTGTGTTCTCTCACATACCACCCGTGTGTGATATGTTATCATCTTACGCCACTTGTCCTCACAAAAACCTAACGAGGTTGGTTATATTTCCGTTTTACAGATACGGAAACTGAGGCTCAGAAAGGTTAAGTCATTCTTTCAAGACTATACAACTAATAAGCATTATCCCAAGAATTATAATACTTAGTTCATCCTTAGTTATAGTTTTGGTGTGGGAACGGTGCATGAAGAAAGAACAAGAGCTAGTAAAAGAAGGTGCATTTGAGATCAAAGGAATGAGTCATTCCAAAAAGGTAAAGAATTGTATGTGTGTGTGGTGAGGTGGGGTGGGGAGAGGGAGGAACTGTTTCATAATGACAAGTTTCTATGAAGTTTCATGATGTCAGCCAGGAGTTAAGTTGGCAAGGGGATTATTAGAATCATTGATCTGATGATTTTATTTAATTCATTAAATAATTTAAGAACATGCCAAAGAACAAGCAAACCATAAAAAATAAACATTTCATTAAGAATAAGAAAATCGTTTTGAAATATTTTAGAGCAGAAGAAATAAGTCAGTGATAGGGAAACCAATAAATAAATTATGAATAATGGAATATGGCAGAATATTATGCACTCTTTAAGAGGATGCTTTAGATAGACATTGAATAATGTAAAAGTGTTAATATAATATTAAAATCAGAATCTTATTAAAATATATATTTATATATTATTATACATTTAAAATATGTATTATATATTAATATCAATTGTCCCAGAATGGTAAGAATATGTTTCAGTTTTGTTTTCATCTCTTCCGTATTTTCCACATTTTATGACGCATGTTTTATTTTATAATTAGAAGTATGTTATTTTAAAATTCTGTAACCCACAAGCCAATTTTCCAAAAGAACTCAGTACTCCGCTAATTTTCTTTGCTAGGCATCTTGGGGTTTCTCCTCTTTTGATGGCTTCCTGATCCACTGGGAGCTGTAACCACTTAATGAGGGTTGTTGAACAGCTAACTATTCAGCAGGACAACTATTGCAAGTACTGGAGAAAGAATGATGTATTTCTGGAGCTGACAGATAGTCAGATTTATGACAGATAGACAGTCATTAAAATGAAGGCAGATTGCTAGATGGAGACACTATTTATTTCATGCCATTCTGATTTTGAGCCTTAGGGAAAAGTATTGTGAGCATGTAAAAGGTCAAATGTTGCATTAAAAGTTCTTAGGGAAATTTACTTTTAGGTCATTAGAATAACATTTAGAAACTAGCTGGCCTATTGATGTTCTTTGCACATCTAAAGCATGAATTATTCTTTTAGGCAAGCTCAGACTCGTTCTTTGTATTGCTCGATCAGATATGTTTCAAACATGCAGTTCTTCCACACAATAAACAGGTCAATGAATAAATAAGTGCACCCTACTTATATTTTAATAGCTTTTAGTATGATAGCACTGTATTTAAATTTCTAACTATACTTTGTAAAAACCTAGACACACCCCAGCCCCCCACCCCCCCACCCCCAAATGAGTCAGAACTTTTCACTTCAGAACCAGCGTCAGCGACTATAGTCTGAGAACTCATCATTCCCAATTTAGGGAGACCTGGATCAGAGAAAGCCATTCTGGGAAGGGATCTTTACTCAAGGATAACGCGGGTGGGCATCTTAAACTCCCTCCAGGCGCTGCAGGAATCCGGGGCCTGCCTCGGGCAGCCGTGACAGACCGCCACCATCCCCTCCTTTGGGGGCAGGTTTTAGCACGTCACGCATGGGCCCCAGGAAGCAGCTCCTCGGACAAAGAGCCAATACTTTCAAGATTGTAAACCTGGGGAAATTGATAGTATAAATAATAAAGTTCATCAGGCAATATTACCTTTGGTTAATTTTACTTTAAAATTTGTTAAGAGGTGTCGTTCTGAGACACCCCTTTTAGCCCTCACTCTCATACATATTAACAAGCTGGGGCTCTGGGAAGGATAATGGTGATTTGGTTGCTGCTGTTGTCATCCTTGTATAAATCCGCAAATCCAATACTGACTCAGGAAATCCTCCTTGTCCACGCCACGGGCTTGTTTCTTTCCCTGAAAATGATTGTGAAAACTAGGCCTTTGCACATGTTTAAAGAAAGGAAAAAGATCAGCATTTTTATTATTTTTAAAAGTTAAGACCTGGATTTTGACAATGTCAAGGTTGACACCATCTCCCTGTTTATTTTGGATACACCACTGACTTCCATTTCTAGAAGACACAGATACATTGCGTAAGCAACCAAGGTAAGAACGCAATGGTAATTACAGTTGTATTTTCACACGTGCTTACACCTCGGTTTTGCCTTATTAAAGCATCAGCATCTGCTTTGTTTTCCATGCTACATGCTTTCTAGTTACAGCTGATGGTTGTATTTTTATTAACTTCTCTGTATTTTTGACAGATGAATGAGTATTCTGCTAAAATACAATTTTAGTTTAACATGCTAATAAATAAAGGCCTAGCAATATGATTCTGCTAATCTGAATATCATAACATGGTAAGTGCTACCTGTTTTTCATAAATTTCAAACTCATTTTTTAGAAGTCAAAAACAATCACTTTGGCAGGTGTGTCTTTCCCTAAGGAAGTATTATATACTGGTTTGCTTCTTCTTTAACATATTTGAGGATAGAACACCATCAAATTCATATAATTCTTAATAAAAAATTAAAATATGAGCCTCAACTCATTGAGAACCTCATAAGAATTAGGTGCTTTATAAACATTATTATAACTGGTACACCCCCTTTGCGGGGTGAATAAGTGGTCCAAAGAGATTAAGTGGCTCCTTCAAGGCAACACCTTACTATTGTATAATGGAGCCAGAATTTAAATCACCTTGCCTTCTTTTAATTCTTCATGATAAGCATTTCTATTTCAATTAGATTTTAAAAACAATGATCAGTTACTGTCATGTTTTGTTTTTATAAATTTAAAAATTACTCATCATTTTGTTTGTGCAAAGATTACAGGATTTTAAATGTTTGTGATTTCATTCTACATTAGAAAGTTAGACATTATTAAACCAAGCTTTTAAAATGTTCCTGTCAATAAAGACACATCTTAAAATGACTTTTTACATTTTGACCAGTTTTGCTTATATATTCCTTAACTCATTTGTTCTGCTGCATTTATTCTTTTCATAAATATCACTCGCTCATGTCATTGTTAGATCAAGCAGGCAGACAAAAGAAGATGGGTGTGAAGTATCAGGGTATAAAGAAAAACCTAATAGTTATTGAGTGCACTTTATATCCATAGAGAATACAACCTCTTTCCTCTACTTTTGGAATATTTATAAATATTGATTACAAAAATAATCTCAGCAAGGCAAAAAAAAATGTATACAAGCTACATTCTCTGGCCACACAGTCAAATAAAGTTAGAGATTAACAAGTAAAGTTTAAGTTAAGGACCCTACCCTTAGAAATGGAAAAAGAAAAGTATAGGGAGGAGAAAAACATTGTCAAATAGCTCTTTAATGGAAGATAATAGCAAATTATTTAATTCATTAAATAATGTAAGCTATTGCAGATCTTTCTCTTTTTCATCGAGGTACTTTTTAACCTGTGAAGTTGATATGCGCTAAAAACTAAAAAGTCTGGATAAGATAGATTATTTTCTACACTCAAAATGTCTAAATTTAAACTAAGAAAGAAAAAATTAAATTGAATAAAAATTATGGGCAAGATTGAAAAAGCCCAAGAACTACCTCCAAAAACAGGCAGTGTACCTTAACTATGTTTTACTTGTTGCCCAGTAGGCATAGCTCAGGGGTTGAGCATTGACCTATGAACCAGGAGGTCAATGTTTGATTCCGGTTGCAGGCTCAATCTCCATTGTGGGGTGTGCAGGAGTCAACTGATCAATGATTCTCTCTTATCATTGATGTTTCTATCTCTCTTTCCCTCTCCCTTCCTCTCTGAAATCAATAATATATATATGCTTACATACAATAATAATGTTTATATATATAAAGAATTCTCTTAAAGTATTTTTTACTTGTTAATTTATTGATCAAATATTTATTAACTGCCTACTACATGCCAGGCATTGTCCTAGCCAGAAACTTTCCTTTATTTTTGCCTGTGTCCCCATGAATAGGTCAAAGGAGTAAGTCCACATATGCCAGAGCCTTCAACCTGGTTAAAGTATGTGGGACTTGAGCTGCCATATTTTAAGTTTTGGCTATGGCACCAACCAAACTTCCCAAGGTTGTTACTTTTCTATACCCCCTTAAAGGAGGTATATAATGTAGCTTTCGATCAGCAAATAACCACTGTGCCAAGATTTTGCTAATATAGGTACTTTATAGTGTGGGACAAGTGCTTATAGTTACACTTAATGGTTCACAAATGTTCCAAAGTATAAATCAACTTAACTTTAACAACTCATACAGCTTTCGTTGATGAAAAGGTAACTGATAGAATTCAACATCTACTCTTGACAAAATAAGAAATTAGTAATAAAAGAAAACTTCCTGAATACAATAAAGAATATTTATCTGAAACCAATGGACAAAAATAAGAGAAATTCTAGCAACTGAAACAAGACAGGGAGTGATGCTACCTATTATTTAACATTGTTCTATAACTTCTATCAATGTAAGACAAGAAAAAGAAATAAGTTATATGTTTTGAAGAGATAATTTTTGCTTTCCAAAAACACCTCTCATCAACACGCATTTCTGAGAAATTCCATTATGAAACAGAAAGAATGAGGTATCCTAACAAAAAAGGCAAATAAATCTTCAGTTAATCAGAATTTGTTAAATTTTTGATCAAATTTTGGAATTCTGAATACTTTTTTGTTCAATAGAGAAAGTGGGAACGATAACACATTTAGGCCTTCTACCATCGTGAAAAGTCTCTTACTCTTGATTAGTATGGCATCTTGAATTTTTAAAAAGTCTTTCTTTCATGATGTTGGGTCTTGCAATGTTCTATGACCATAATATATGGACTTCATAGTTATAATAAATTCTTTAAATTGATGTGAAAAATATTTCTAGTTCTGGTCACTGGGAATAGTAGTGAACAAAACAGATATTTTGCTCTCATGATCCTTACATTTTCTGACATTTAAACTACTCTTTTATTTCAACGTGTTTGTTTTGTAAATTGTTTTGGCTGCAAAAATAGTACTAGAATCAGTGATGGCGAACCTATGACACGCGAACTCATTTTTTTGGTTGATTTTTCTTTGTTAAATGGCATTTACATATGTAAAATAAATATCAAAAATATAAGTCTTTGTTTTACTATGGTTGCAAATATCAAAAAATTTCTATATGTGACACGGCACCAGAGTTAAGTTAGGGTTTTTCAAAATGCTGACACGCCGAGTTCAAAAGGTTCGCCATCACTGTACTAGATAATGTATTTGGATATTTGATGGTTTCATTAATTGAATTTTGATTAACTGAGATTTTATTTTATGATGGCTGCTTAGTAAACTTTCTGTGGATTGTGAAGGTAATGATAATGATTATGACAATAATGACCTCCTTGGTGAAATTATTGTTTTCCTGAGAAAGTACTTTGTTTTCTTCATAAATTGATAATAATGTACATAACAAGCCTGACAGGTCCCTGTGTTTGCCATGGGCATACATAGCAATAGTGTTGCGTCAGCTTTGTTTTCTTTTTTGTGGGAATTACAGCTTGGGTATGATCCTATGAAGGTAATTGTTAACTAGCTGCCTTGACAAATTTGACTTCTCAAAGTTATAGTTCAAGGGGGGAGGGATTAAGGAAAGATTATTTTAATCATTTTAGCTCTGTCTCCATAAGGTAGTTGATAGTAGCCTCTCTCTGAGCTTGGAGATTATAGAATAATATCATCAACTTGCTTTTGTATAACTCTTCACAGCCTTCAGTATTGCTTCATATATATTTTGCATTAGGTCCAAATAGAGAATAATTAAAATAGGCAGGGAAGGAATTACCATCTCTACTTTATAAAGAGGAAACTGAAACTCAGAAACATCTCTGCTGAGGTCTCACTGGCAGTTTGGTGAAGAGCAGAGGTTAGAACCCACGTCTTAGCCAAACAAGAGATGTCTGTTTTCAGGCACTGGCAACCTGTTGCAGAGCTGGCAGAGCCTGTTGTGGCTGGTTACACAACTCTGGGGGCATTGCTAAACATTAAGAAACAATCTACGCTCTGCAACTGACTGCTGAGATTGGGGAAGAACTGCAAAACACCCCTTTAAAGCAAAAGTGCTAACACGTTATTTTTGCCACTAAACAAAATCCTATGTAAAAGTGCTACCGTTTTTCCTGATTAAAAAATAAATTAGGAGAAAAATACAGAACACAAAGAAGAAAGTGAAAATACTTATCCACCACTAAAACCTTAGCATATGTGACATTAAGGTGCTTATCTTTTCTGTGTACATAATTTTTAATAAAATAAGATAAGATATACTATAAATATTGCTTAGCAATCTGCTTTTTTTTTTTTTTGGCTTAACACTGTATCATGAACATTTCTATAAGTTAAATAATGTTCTGCCCAGCTGGCAGGGCTCAGTGGTTGAGCTCTGTATGAACCAGGAAGTCATGGTTTGATTCCCTGTCAGGGCACATGTCTGGGTTGCAGGCTCGATCCCCAGTAGGGGGTGTGCAGGAGGCAGCTGACCAATGATTCTCTCTCATCATTGATGTTTCTATCTCTCTCTTCCTCTCCCTTCTTCTCTGAAATCAATAATAAAAATATATTTTAAAACACACACAAATCTTTGCTTTGAAATAATGTTCGTTTGAGAAAAATATTTTAATATTTATCCTTTTGTTATAAAATTAATACAGGCTCATTGTATAAAGTCCAAACAATATACAGCTCTACTCTTATTAACAGCACATATAATGCTTGTTCCTGCCCACCTGTCCCTATAGGACCTCTAGTTTTACCACCTTAAAAGTCTTCCCAGGGAACCCCTCAAGGGGTGCCTCACATGTGCTGGCTCTTGTGGAGATAGGTATGTTCTTTTAAGCAGTGACTCATGGAAGATGAAGGCCCCTTCAGGCCCAGGTGATCAAGGGAAGCAGGGGGTTGGGAGGCGGAACATCCTCCATTCTGCAGGCAGGATTCCACATGGCAGCTGGGGGAGCATCAGGGAACAGCATCTTTGTCGTGGTTTCTGGCGTTCTCAAGGTGGGTACCTGCAGAATTGGGGAGAGGGTCCTTCTGAGGACCGTGGACAGAAGTGACACACTGAGGGCAGTCGAAGTCGGGTAGGTGGGAAGGCAAGGCAGTAGACAGCAATCATATGAGCATGGTACATGCTGGAAGCAGCTGTAAAGAGGATCGATGTTTGGCCCAGCTCATTCCACCTGATCTTGGGAAATAATATAACCAGGTGAGAGTTTAGGCCAGTGTTTCTCAACATATGTTGCTGGGACTATATGTATCACAGTAATTTAGAGGACTTGCTACAAATGTGGATGAGTTGCATCCTTATTCACTCCAAAGTGAATACCACTCAAGTCATTTTGTCTGAATGCCTATAGACATTCACAGCTGATTACATCCATTTTGTACTGTATTTTATTATTTTTTATTATTTCCTAATTGTTTAATGTGTATGTGAGGTCCCTGTAGTTTTGTCTTACACCCACAGTGCCTGAGTATTTCAAAACTGGGTAAATTCAAAATTTAAAAAAAAAGTCTTATCCCTGTCTTATAGTTCTGAATTAAAAAATATACACCAAAAACTGGTGAGTGGTAATTAAGGGCTTAGACCATGTTTCTATTCTATTAAAGAAAAATTCCCACATGTAACTGGAAATAAGATTAGAAGCATTAGAAGAATGATAGAGTGAAACTTTTGATTATGTATGTAAATATTTAAAAAATCTTCCTACTAATAAGCCTTTTCTCTCCCCAGATATTAAACTAACCATGAAGAAAAATATTATCAATACACAGCATTCTTTCATAAACATTCCCAATGTGATTGTCCCAGATATGGAAAAGAAAATAAGAAGGATGGAAAATGGAGCATGCAGGTAACTCCATTCATTTTTCCATGTATTTTTAATGGAGCTCTTAAATTTCAATTTAACTTTAAAAAATTATTTTTAATCCTTACCTAAGAGAGAGGAAGAGAGAGAGAGAGAGAGAGAGAGAGAGAGAGAGAGAGAGAAAGAAACATCAATTGGTTGCCTCCTGTACATGCCCCAACTGGATGGAACCCTCAACCTTTTTGGTGTGTGGGACCGTGCTCCAGCCAACTGAGCTACCCAGCCAGGGCTCAATTTAACTTTTAATTTGTAACCTTGAACTTTATAATTTATTTAATTATAATTTATTTAATTATAAACTTTGAAACAGCATAACTTGTACAACAAATAAACAGAGATATTTTGTGCTCATTTAGAAACCCCTATGCCAAATATTTTCCTAGTCACTGGCAAGACCTTTCCTCATGAGACATTTCAATTCTAAAGGGATAACATTGCCATAGATACATGTGAAAAAATACAATGTGAAATGCTAGCACGTTTTAAAAGTATAATTTAAAGCAGTTACTCTATTTCTACAAATGAAGAGAACATGTATACATGTGGTTGAATATATTTTTAATGGTAGGAATCCTATCTAATAAAAGCTTAATATGCTAAGTGTCTGGTCATCCATTCGCCCATTCAACCAATCAAAGTGTAAAATGCTAATGATATGCTAAGGCCACTCAACCACTCACTATGACGTGCACTGACCACCAGGGGGCAGACGCTCCAACCGGTAGGTTAGCTTGCTAATGGGGTCCCATGAATCAGGACTGAGTGAGACAGGCCGGACACGCCCTGGAGCCCTCCCGCAGTCCCTCCCTGACTGGCCAACCTCCCACATCCCTCCCCAGCCCCAATCATCCACCAGTGGGGTCCCTCGGCCTGATCTGTGCCCTCTCACAATCTGGGACCCCTCAGGGGATGTCAGAGAGCCGGTTTTGGCCTGATCCTGCAGGCCAGGCTGAGGGACCCCACTGGTGCACAAATTCGTGCACTGGGCCTCTAGGATTTTTATAAACTAGTCCATATTCCTGTATATGACCTAGAAAGTATTTTCTTAATTACATGTATCTCACTGAATTGTGGTTATAATTCTTTGTATTCTGTACAGTTCTCATTTCACTCTAATTAAAAGTTGCTGTGTGTGTTAGTTTGAGTGGGAAGGAAGAGGGGTAAGGGTCCCCCTAATGAGAACTGGCATTCCTCCATATCAGTTTAGAGCAAGCATGTCAAAGTCACAGGCTAACACGGGCCAAATAAACAAGGTTTAAGTTTATGTGGGCAGCAAAAAAAAAAAAGCTTCAATTTTCATAGAAACGTAGGTTTATTTCAATAGCGACATGCTGAATACAAAGAGCTGAAATAAATTAGTAATCGTTAACATAAAATAATAGAACATTTTAATAAAAATTAATATTTTTTCTTGAACATTAACTTACCAGACACTGAATAACTGCACAAATTAATAAGCGTAACGCAAATAAACCTATTTTCTTGTTCTCTGAAAGCAAACTATTTCCTGTTGCGCACACCAAACAAGTCAGTCCAAGACTAATGACATGGCAATCGGCTGCTAAAATATTTGCTGCTGATATTAGTGTAGAGAAATGGTGCACCTGCACGTAAGGCACGTAAGGGAAACGAATGCAATATGATTACGTATAGTAATCAGTCATTAGCGAACGTTGTAGCTCGTTATTAATAATTATGTATAACAGAATATTGTAAAAATTAAGTTACAAAATTTTTATTAAAACAGTTCTGACCGTTATATTGGCTGGGCCACAAAAATATTCCTTGTGGGCCGCGAGTTTGACATGCTTGGTTTAGAGCATTGCTCTAATTCATCTCTCCCTCCCATTGGACCATAGCTCCTTTTCTGACGACGATGATGACAGTGCCTCTATATTTGAAGACTCCGAGAGTGAAAACCCCTGTGCAAGGGATTCCTTCAGAAATAGTTCACGCAGGAAGGGAGGACTATCACAGAGGTGAGCAATCTGATCTATTCCCCCATACTGGTTTTTTTTTCTTTTCCCCATACTGGTTTTTAAACCATTGTTTAGATGAAAAAAGATCTCCTTTTAGTGGACTTGGCAAATGGTCCTGCTCCCTCATCACTATGCAGGATCTCAGGAGGAACTCGCTACTTCTTTTCTTGGGAGACTGCTACTACCTGATGATTATTCATGTCCGTGGGGCTCCAAGTCATACCCTTGCTGATCATTTTCCCTGAGACACATGTCCCTTAAGAAGCCTCATGCCCCAGTCCTCTCTGATTTCCTCCTTCTCTCTGATCCTTCTTCTAGGGCCCTGAAGTAGTTTAGCTCTGTTTGTCTCCATAAGAAAGTGTTTTAAACTTGGCTGTCATTTTTTACAACCCCATTTGACTTTCCTTTCAGAGAAGTAGAGCACTGGAGTGAGTAGCTAGAAGAGAAAAGCTTAAAATCCTTCGTAGGGAATAAGTAATCATGGAAACTTCAAACATGCTACTCTGAGGGTGTGGAAGCTGTGTGTGGTGGTGTGGGTCAGGGGTTGCCATCCTGTGGAACATAATCAATTTTTATTTGCTGTTTGTCCCTCCTTTTTTTCCTTCTCTCCTATTTCTCTTTTCACTGACTACCCCCAGTTTTTCCACTATTTCCATTTGCCTTTCTTTCCCTTCCTATCTTCCTAAGTGCAAGTCTCAGGTCTCTTGCTGGGAGTTAGCAGAATCCAGTTGGCTCAGTGGAGACCAATAAGGATGCTACTTCTCATTGATCAACAGGCGTTTACTAATCACTTTGGTTCATGGCATGATATTTGGTAGCTCATGCTCCATGGAGGCTCTATATTTTCAAAACTTGTCTAGACAATCATTAGTAATAAGTAGAAACTGAAAAAAAGTTGTTCTTTAAGACTGTGTGCTTACCATAGACATTATATGGATGGTGACTACTATGATTTCACTGTACTTTTTCATTCACTAGGGAACAATACCTGCCTGGTGTCATCGCACTTTTCAATGTTAACAACAGCAGCAATAAGGAACAGTAAGTATATTTACAATAGAAAACTACTAGTAAAGCTTGTTTTTAACGAAAACCGTGAAAAGGTATCTGAAACTGTTTTAGGGCAGATATTAGGCAAACTCTACCTAACACAATGACATTGATATTCTGTCACTTTATTGTTTGTTTATGTACTTCTGAAAAATGTAGCTACATACTATTAAAAGTAGTATGTATATATGTATGCATGTGAGCATTTCAATACTGTGAATTGCTATTATGGGCTCCATCTCTCTTTGAAGGGTAAGCATTGCCACTAGTCTGTTCTTCTAGATCCTGTCATCCCTATTGCTCTTGGGGAGCCCCGTTCTGTACCAGCATCTCCTATTATCAGCTCTGGCCTACAGAAGACAGTACCACTGAACTTCTCAGTGATGCTGGTGCCCCTCTCACCTGCACTTTTCAGATCATTTTTGTATTCTTTGAGCATTCTTAGGGAACCTAAGCAACTAGTGGGCTATCTCCCTTATGTAGGACTAGAGGCCCAGTGCATGAAATTTGTGCACTCGGGGGGAGGAGGGGAAGTCCCTCAGCCTGGCCTGCACCCTCTTGCAGTCTGGGAGCCCTCGGGGGATGTCTGATTGACAGCTCCGTGGGAAGCAGGCCTAAACCGTTAGTTGGACATTCTTAGTGCTGCCACAAAGGCAGGAGAGTCTCCCACTACCACCACTGCACTCGCCAGCTGTGAGCCCAGCTTCTGGCTGAGCGGCACTCCCCCTGTAGGAGTGCACTGACCACCAGGGGGCAGCTCCTGCATTGAGCCTCTGCCCCTGGTGGTCAGTGCACATCATAGCGACTGGTCTTTCCGCTGTTCAGTCGATTTGCTTATTAGCCTTTTATTATATAGGATACCCATTTTAGCATACCACTCTCTGAGCCTTTTTGATACCTTCTTCAACCATCTGGCGTGGCATTTTGTAATTTCTATTTCACTTGGTGTGAGTCCTCACCTTTTCTGAGCTTCCAAGAGCCATCTGAGCAGTGTGTGAGCACCCCCTTTCAGGATCGATGCTAGGGTGTTCAATCCTGACTCACAGGAGTGAGTTCCCAAAGAGAGAAATTCTCCCCTTTTCAACTTTATGTTCTGTTCCCATTTGACAGGATGACCTTAGATACCAAACCTCACTTGTCAATTTTATCTCCTATTTCTCCTCAATTGCAGCTTTCCACTTCTGGTCATTTGTACCCAGATGAAATTTGTTTGTACATTTGTACCTACAAATTTCCTCCCTTTAACGTCCTCCCTCTTCTCAACTTTTCCAACTCTTGCTCATACTTTGAGGCCTAGGTTTAGACCTCCCTCCCTCTAACAGCCTTCTCTGACAATCCTGTGGTAATGAGATGCCTGTTCTTTCATGTGCCAATAGTAAATCTTACCAAGACATTGGCGCCAACAATGGCAACCTACTGAGACCTTGGGTCTGGCTGTCTGACTCCAGAATCCTTTTTCTGCTCACGGAGAAGACCAATCATAGAAAGAGGCCTCTAATCACTCAGGAAGCAATTGTATATAGAAAAATATCTCAAATTTAATGAATGATTCTAAGAATTAGGATTCCACTAGGTTACCACAGAGCTTTTTGACTGCTCATAAAATAATTGCTTCAGGCAGAATTAATATCTACAACAATTGATGGTATTTTCTTGAAATTCTCAAAGCTCTTTTTTTTTAGAAGTTTTTTTAAAATATATTTTATTGATTGTTTACAGAGAGAAAGGGAGAGGGATAGATAGTTAGAAACATCGATGAGAGAGAAACATCGATCAGCTGCCTCCTGCACACGCCCTACTGGGGATGTGTCCACAACCAAGGTACATGCCTTGACCGGAATTGAACCTGGGACCCTTGAGTCCACAGGCTGATGCTCTATCCATTGAGCCAAACCGGTTAGGGCTCAGAAGTTTATTTAAGTTTACGCTTTCAATGACCACGGTAACTAAATGTTATTTGACATAATAAAACAGCTCCATAATTTCTTCCTATAATGAGTAGAACTCTAGCAGTTACTACAGCGGGCGTGCTGGGGCTGTGGTCTCTTCTCCGTGTCCCTCATGGAGGGGGAGACTTGAAACGGTTCGAGCAACCTAGGAGGCACTTTCGGGATTAAAGAATAATGAAAGACAGACATAAAATAGATTAAAAGCTTGGGCTGGGTGTGGTGTCTGCCTTCTGACTCGAGGGACAGGCAGAGAGAGCCTGCCCTCTGGAGGGACAGGCACAGAGAGCTCAAAGCTCTTATTTAAGGGTAAATATAAGTAATATCAAGACTCCTAAAATTGAAAGAATTTTAAAAATATATATTGAAACTTTAAAAGTACATTCTTTTAGGGGCTATTGTTTCTTAAATTTCTCTCCTTGGGTTTATGCCTTTACCAGCTCCATTTTCTTCAGTTTTCCACATTCACCCACCCAGGAATTATTCTTTGTTTCCCTTGTTACCTGGATGCATGTGCATGTTAGTAGAACTCTCCAGTAGGAGACCAGATTTCTGGCTTCAAAGCACAGGGGCAGGCCTTTGAATACAAAGCTGAGAATTATTGCTCAGTGGAGAGAAAAATAAATAAAAATGGAAGTCAGAATGGAATTTGACTATGTGACGGAGATATTGTTTCTTCTCTAGAGAGCCAAAAGAAAAAAAGAAAAAGAAAAAAGAAAAGAAGAGGTAAGTGAGACTTCCACAGTTTTCTGCCCATGACATGTTTTGCATTTTAATACTAACTAAATATCTCACCTTTTTCAGCAAGCCAGATGACAAAAATGAAAATAAAAAGGACCTAGAGAAGAAAAAGAAAAAAGAAAAGGACAAAGAGAAGAAAAAGAAAGAGGGAAAGAAAGACAAAGATAAGAAAGAAGAGTAAGTTTTTTTACTCTCATTGAAATCAGGAATGCACTGGTGACGGGTTTTGGATCCAGGGGAAATTTCCTGAAACTTTATAGTAAAGAGGCCCTCTGTGAAGACTAAATAAATTGTTATTAAATGTAGTTTAACTTTTTTCTTATTTTCTTAAAATTAACAGCAGAAGCCTTCGTCTTAGTTTTCTCATCAAGAACTTTCGTTGTTATCATTAATTCCCTTCCTCAGACCCTGATAAAGATAAACTTACTACTGGGAGATAGTTAGGCTCCTAGGAGAATAGGATTCCTAGGATCTTCCCATCAATTTAAAATATTGAAATATAAATTCAATAATTTCATTAACATTTTTACAGAATGAACACTGTATGGGAAATACTCCAAAGTAAAGGAATCTCCTTGCAAAAGCCATGCCTAATTTCAAAAACAAAAACACCAGCCATTTGAATGATCCTTTTTAAACATTTGAGAATTGGAATTGCACAATGATAAGCCTGAGTCTATACTGTTGTCATAATCTGGTTATTCTTTAACAGGGAAGGAGTAAAGGAAGACTAGATAACATAGGCGTGCCATTCATACAGCTTTGCTAATTTAACACTCTCCAAGTCTAGTTCCCGAGGATCAGTGGGGGAAGGGACTGGCCAAAGGCAGTTTGGACACATGCCCAGTAAGGTCTGAGTGACGAAGAAGGTGCTTGTATGGCAGTCACTCCTGGAAGTGAGGCTGTGCTCAGAGTAGGTGTAGCCGCCAAGAGGGTGAGAAACCTGACCACTTAAACTCCTAGACAAAGGAGCACACACTCTTGGCTCTTGGCCGTCTTGGGACTGCTGTTCCAGGGAGTACACTCCCTGCATTTGCAGGAGCCTTAGTAATGTAAGACTCCATACAATGGACTAATGGGCTTTAATTAACCTGATGCTGGACTGGTCCCAGCTGCAACTTGGAATGAAAGCTCTGGACACTGGCCTTGCTTTGGCTTTGCTGAACCCACAGCTGCCCCTCCTTCAGGACTGGCTTAAGGGAAATGGGACATTGGAGGCTGAGGAATATAACTCCACACAAATAAAGTCTTCTAACCGCACCTCATCCTCCTGTGGGAGCTTCTGAAAGTGCTCATTTCAGTGGTATCCCAAGAACCCCACTCCCATGGCAATGGAGGAATCCCACTCCTGTACTCCTCTGGTAGCAGAGTGATAGTTGCAAAGCTCTTTTTGCTTTTTATTAAAGGAAAAATTGTTTTCTAAACTTACTTAAAACTCTTTACCAGGCAATGGTTCAATTATTGGTGCCTGTTAGAAAGTTGTTGAAGTTTGTATAAAGAAAAAAGTCCTTAAAAGTATAGGCTTGATACTAAAAGAAAGTTAAAAATTTTTATTTGAACATATATTTTCTTCCTCCCTTCCTCTTGCCCACAATTGCCTCTCTTAGTCCTCTGTACATGCTTATGAATATGCATTTTTATTAGATTGTGTTATATTCTTCTTTCCTACAGATTAGAAAGAAGGCATGAGTTCTCCCCTTACAGTGTAGTTCCTGGTTGTTTTGTTACCTGGTAGGGGGCATAGCAAAGCCAGCATTCTCCCACCACCTATACCTTACCAAAGGGTTCTGTGACATGTCCAGGGTTTGGCATGATCTATGCCATGATTCCTTCTTTGTGGCTGAAGAGATAGCAGTGTCTACAGCATCGCAGTAAAACAAGGGCTTTAATTAAAGTTTAAAATATGGTTTAATGTAAGACTAGTAACTTAACTACCTAGCCACCCTTCACTAACTAGTTTCTTATAACTAGTGCACTTATGCCAAGCTAACCTTCCCACTGTAGAGTGACCTTCTCCAGCTTCCTTCTCTTTTGTTAATTGTGGGGGATGGGCATTGTCATATTAGACAGGTGAAACTGAAATGTTTTTGTTTCTTGGTGACTTTCCCCTCTGTGTGTGATTGCTGCTAGGGAGAAGAAAGAAGTCATGGTGATTGATCCCTCGGGAAACACATACTACAATTGGCTGTTTTGCATCACCTTACCCGTCATGTACAACTGGACTCTGATTATTGCAAGGTCTCTATATATTTTTGTGGATCTCAGCTCACTCTCAGTTTTCAAGTTAACTGACTTAACTGTTTGGCCTAGAGCTCTTCAGGACATCCCTCTTTTCTTCACCACAGGTTGTAAAGAGACTCTATGTTGTTCTCAACGTGTTTTCCTAAGATCAGGACTAGGTGCTTTCCTTCCCAATATACTTGGAAATCCAGTAGCAGGATGGAGGGGTGAAGAGGATACTTTTAAATTTTTGATCGCCCAATCATTTAATTAGAACTTTGGGGGATTTTTTTTCCCTATGAGAAAACTTTTGCCAAGAGTAGAAAAAGATCAAGGACCTAGATTGGTTTAGAACCAGGTGTGTTTCCCAAATGATTTCTATGGTTCCCTGTCTTTTAGCCAGTAAACAGTTCAGCCATCCAGAACCAAGCATAATTTCGTGAAGCATTTTGGGCGCTGACAGTCAGTATGAACCTGGTTATTAATGTATATGACCCAGTGTATTTGACTTTAGCTCTAGGTCATTTATTCTTATTTGATGTTTTCATAAAGCTAACTGGTATAATGGCAAGAATGTTGAAATTCAGAAGTGTGAGAAAACTAATCCAACCACTCCAATTTGGGAAAGATTCAATGGCTTCTAAGGACCCCTCCTAGTCTTATACTTCTCATCATGAGAAAATTACACAAAGAGGACTTTTACTGAAATGGCTCCCATTTTATTTATATAAATTTTTTTTTACAGAGCATGTTTTGAGGAACTCCAGTCTGATTACCTAGCGTATTGGCTCGTTTTTGATTACTTGTCAGATACAGTCTATCTTCTCGATATGATTGTACGAACCAGGACAGGTAAATATGTTCAGTTTGGGACATTTTGCAATTTCATGTTTTGATATCTATAATATAATTTGAAATTTTCTAATGAAAGCATTCTTCAAAATAACTCACAAAAACCTGTTTTAGAGAACAAAACACAGTTGAAAGCAAGAATACCATATTCCCACCCACAGGCTCAGTTCGCTCCAACGGATTCAGAAGGGATGTTTCTAGGCAACCTTTCAAATGTGATTGGTGGCTTTCCTCTGTTACCCTGTTCATTGGGTTTATGCCAGGTGAAAGGAATAGAAGAGAGCAGAAATCATCTGTCAGCCCTGTGAGGAAAGGCTACCTAACAGAGAGATTAAAGAAGCATGGAGGGAAATGTCATTGAACCCAGCAGAGCTGTATTAGAAATTTTGTAAGAAACAGAACACACATCCTTAACTCAATATGTGATCCATGGTGAGGCATTATTGACCAGGGGGAAGAATCTAATAACTACCTACATCAAGTACTCTTATTAAGTAGATATAAACTCATTGTTTCTACACTGTTTCCACATGCAAATGTAACCAGTGAACACAGAGCGTTGCAGTTGTTGTGTCCTATTTGCAGCTCTGATAGTCGGTATAAGAGGAAGAACAAATGGTTTTCCTAGTGAAATGTATCAGAGTGCTGAAATTCTGGATTTAATTCACCAGCCCATGGTAGCAGTGTAGGAGAAGGGAAAATCACACATGTCTAAGGAATGCTAACACCAAGGACACTTATGCTTCACATTGAAGGAGCAAGGAAAGAATATTCACAATGGTACCCAAGTTTCAAGGGTAAGGTTGGGGTTTTGTCAAGAGAGTAGCCTGAGGTATGAGCACAGTGCTTAGGGGGCCAGGAGACTTTCCAAGAACACTGTTCATAAAAGCGGTGGCTTTGCCTGGATGGAGATACTGATCTACAGAGATTTGTATATATACGTTGCATATAATTTCTCACTTTTGCACTTACAAAGTTTTACTTTTTATTTCTACAACAGAGTATGTTCCATAGCTATATGTTGATTGTTACTCATATCATACTACATTGCTAAAAGCATATTTATTGAAAGTGATTTCTTGTTTTGAGCTCAATCAAGTTTATTGAGAGTTACTTCAGAAAAATTCACAATAGCATAAAAAGAAAAAAAACATTAAATTGATTTTTTTCTATTTTAGGTTACCTAGAGCAAGGACTGCTGGTGAAGGAAGAACTTAAACTCATAGAGAAATATAAATCAAACTTACAATTTAAACTTGATGTTCTATCAGTGGTACCAACCGATCTGCTATATTTTAAGCTGGGGTGGAACTATCCAGAAATTAGATTAAACAGACTCTTAAGGATCTCTCGAATGTTTGAGTTCTTCCAAAGAACAGAAACAAGAACTAACTACCCAAACATCTTCAGGATTTCTAACCTTGTTATGTACATCGTCATCATTATCCACTGGAACGCATGTGTGTACTACTCTATTTCCAAAGCTATTGGATTTGGAAATGATACCTGGGTCTATCCTGATGTTAATGATCCTGAATTTGGCCGTTTGGCTAGAAAGTATGTCTATAGCCTTTACTGGTCTACACTGACTTTGACCACCATTGGTGAAACACCACCTCCTGTGAGGGATTCTGAGTATGTCTTCGTGGTGGTTGATTTCTTAATTGGAGTATTAATTTTTGCTACCATTGTTGGTAACATAGGTTCTATGATTTCCAACATGAACGCAGCCAGAGCAGAATTTCAAGCAAGAATTGATGCCATCAAGCAATATATGCATTTTCGAAATGTAAGCAAAGATATGGAAAAGAGAGTTATTAAATGGTTCGACTATCTGTGGACCAACAAAAAAACAGTTGATGAGAGAGAAGTTTTGAAGTACCTACCTGATAAGCTAAGAGCAGAGATCGCCATCAGTGTCCACCTGGACACATTAAAAAAGGTGCGCATTTTTGCCGACTGTGAGGCTGGTCTGTTGGTGGAGTTGGTCCTGAAATTACAACCCCAAGTCTACAGTCCTGGAGATTACATTTGCAAGAAAGGCGATATTGGACGAGAGATGTACATCATCAAGGAAGGCAAGCTCGCTGTGGTGGCAGATGATGGAATCACTCAGTTTGTGGTATTGAGTGATGGCAGCTACTTCGGTGAGATCAGCATCCTTAACATTAAAGGCAGCAAAGCTGGCAATCGAAGAACGGCCAATATTAAAAGCATTGGCTACTCAGATCTGTTCTGTCTCTCAAAAGATGACCTCATGGAAGCTCTAACTGAGTACCCGGATGCCAAAGGTATGCTAGAAGAGAAGGGGAAGCAAATCTTGATGAAAGATGGTCTGCTGGATGTAAATATCGCGAATGCTGGCCATGACCCCAAAGATCTTGAAGAGAAGGTCACCCGAATGGAAGGGTCAGTAGACCTCCTGCAAACAAGGTTTGCTCGGATCCTGGCTGAGTATGAGTCCATGCAGCAGAAACTGAAGCAAAGACTCACCAAGGTTGAGAAATTTCTGAAACCACTTATTGAAACAGAGTTTTCAGCCATTGACGGATCTGGAGTTGGAAGTGGGCCCACAGACTCCGCACAGGACTGAAGAGCTAGCTGTTCGCAAGGACGCACCTCATGATCCTTTCGGTGATGTGACTAAGTGATGATTAAGTTGGAAGAAGAGGAAGGTGCAGCTGGGGGATTTTCCATGAGGAAAATGTGCTTTGGTGCAGGGCACAAGGCCAACACACTTGCGTGTAAGGTACTGTGATTAAAGAATCATTGTATCTTGGGATTTTCCACTATGGACAATGTGCAAAGGTATAACTGATTAACTTGTCAGTATCTACATCTTTTGATCTCCCCCCCCCCCCACATAGGCTCCCTTCGTGTAACAATATTTATAAAAGGGAACAAGTGTCCCTCACTTTCTGGCAATTTACATGGTTGAGGAGTAACTGGGAAGAACCATGCACATCATGTTCAGAATACAACTTAAAAAGAATTAGAATGCAATAAAGAGAAATAAATTCTCAAACTATAGTGACTATTCTTTATTTAATAATTTAGTAGGGAGTTTAGGATCTTATAGAGCTTCAGGGTCATTTTAAGGATATTAAGTGTCATACTCTAGGCTTAGAAAGATTGGTTGAGAGAAATTTCTTACTGATAAAAGAATTACAAATCAGACTTTACTGTACAAATATATGCATAAATGTTATATATAAAAATAGAACATTAAAATTAAAACATTTTGTAAGATTTTTAAATAATAAATTAAAAAATTTTTTCTGGTTATTTAAGGCCTGACAGCAGTAGCTACTATCCTTCTCTGACTGATCAATAGAAAAGAGATAAAGGTAATAATATTGCTGGGTGATTAACAAAGGAAGCTGTTGTAAAGTTTGACAAGGAAACCTGGGAGTTTAATGGATCAGCATGGGCATCACCTGGGAGCTTCTTAAAAACTCAGAATCTCAGGCCTGCCAACTGTGTCCGAAACTGCATTTTAGCAAGACTGTTAGGTGATTAACACCCACATTAAAGCTTGAGAAGCACCTATCTAGAGAACCAGGAAGGAGTAAATGGGAGGATGGTTCTAGAAAAGAAAAGAGACAAGTATGACAAGCATGTGGCCATAGAAGATATTGCTAATTCATCACACAGCTCTTACTGCTGAACCCAGCCATGTTTCAAAATATTCTTCCTAATACAGATTACAGGAATTAATAAAAGATTTCTATCCCTGCCTAAAATAATATGATTTAATGTAGCTCCGTGTTAATTTAACATATCGGATATTTATATAGACTCCAATCAGTGTAGGTCAATGATAGATTTATTCTTCTCTACCTACAGAATACCCATTGAACTATATACATTATGTCTTTGCAGCCTTAAGTTTCCCTTCTACATTTTGCCTGTCTCTTCAATAACAGCTGGCAAGAATTTCTTTACTGTAGAAGTGGCTAGTCCTGGAGTGGGAGGGCCGTAGACAATATGTAACATGGCTTCTGCCTGAGACAGGTGCTCCTTTTTCTCTCTGATTCTTATCATTCCTTTGCTTCATCTGCATTTTCTTCTTTTCTTTGTGCTCTTTCTTGCCTGTCATTCAAACCTCTGAGACCGTAAAGAAGTTTGCTGGCTACTCATGTCAGGCAGATGTGGTAAGACAGGAATGAGTGAGGGTTACACACCTGGAGAAGCAACCCCAATCACAGCATCCAGGAGTGGGCACTTTGAGTCTGATCTGGGCTGGAGACGTATCTTAGGGTTCTGACTTGATGACCTTTGACGCAAAGCTCTGTGAGTCTTGCTTTGCTCGAATTGGATGGTGGTAGATTCTTGGTTTACTAAAGACTTGGGGTAAGTAGGGTTTAGCCAATTCTTTTCTCACAACTTTCCCAAGTAGAGACTTTGACAGTTGGTGGTGAGTGCTCCAGTTTAGATACCTGGAGGGCAATACAGATGTTCACAACTGGGTTTCAGCTTCATTAGGGAATATTGTAAAAAGACAGAAAACGTGGCTTTGGGGAGACCCATGGTGACGTGCTGACCCGGGTACATGTGGCTGCCAATGCAGGAGCTCACCTTTTAGAAATCCAGAGACCAGCCATATTCCAGGCTGATTCTAGTCCCCAAATGTTTGTCTAGCACTAGCTTCTTAATATATTAAGACTAGGACAGGCTTGGCATAAGGACAAGGGAGGGCTGGCCGGAGTTTGAAGATCTTTAATGATTGCATCTGGGAGATGAGAGAGAATGCTGGGACTCAGGGGTGCCAGATAGCGAGGGAGTAGAAAGCCAATCACCAATCTTGCCAGTGTGTCTGATGAGTGTCCCCCAGCTCTACCATAATGTCAGGTCCTCATAAGAAGAGAATGCGCAGAGTTTTGCATTTTTTTAAAAAACCAACTTGAAATATGTTGTGATTAGGCTTCTTACCATTAGGTGGCAATGTTGGTCTACAATGATTACCTTCAAAGCCTGAAGCTGAATATTTTTCTCCATAGAAATTATAGGTAGTAAAATCAGAGCTCTTCGGCAATAATGGGTAATTTTTTTTGTCTAAAGTGGATATTTCTAAAAGATTTTAGTATACCCAAATATGTACCAGCCTTAAATAAAAATATGGTCAAGTAGAATTTAAAATGCAAGGTAAATTGAAGCATTTTAATAGTTCTTAATTTCAGGAAGCTCACCAAGGCAATCATGATAATTATATTACAGGAAGCTTTAAAAAATGTGTAAGATGTGTATTAGAGGGAAAAAGGGGGAGGAAGGAGCAAGCAGCAATTATATTGTGATTCAATTTATATATATATTTAAAAGTCCATTGTTTTAAAAAGTTTGAAAACCACTGACTTATATCAGCAGCGTTGGAAGTATGCCTGGCTAGGACACTGTCAGTTTAGGTGATATTTGCCCTCACCACTAATGAAATTGTATTATTGGATGTCCTAGTTTTTAGACGTAAGAATTTAAAAATACCCAACAATAGGCTTCTAGACTCAAATAAAATAATTCGCTATTCACTGGATTAGTTTGTCTCTAGCTGAAGGGAGGGAGTAGGAAATTCACAGAAAGGGAATCAGAGAATATAGAAAGTGCAGAAAGACCCCGGAAATTATCTAGTTCACTCCTTCTCATGTTATAAATACAAGATGATGATCAGGCAACACTAAAACTGGTGAGAACAAAGACTATTAGGAATTTTGAGAGTGGAAATTTTTACTGTATGTTGGACAATGATATGGTAATATCTGCTACAGCACAAAGTTGAGCTCACCTAAAACCCAGACATTTCATTCTTAGGCATAGCCACTAGAGAAAATTGTCCACATATCCACAAGGAGACATGTTGAAGAATCTTTATAATAATGATTTAAAAAGAAACAACCTAAATGTTCATCAAAAGGAAATTAGATATAGACCTGGCTAGGCTGCTCAGTTGGTTGGAGTATCGTCCGTACACCAAAAATGTTGCAGGTTTGATTCCAGTCAGGGCACATACCTAGGTTGCCTCCTCAGGTGAGGATTACAACATTTTTTAAAGGGAGGTTAGATATATCAATTGGAATACATTCATATAACGAATGCTATAAAATCATTTAAATAGTCGCAGATAACACTTATATAGTGCTTAGTATGTACCAGTTACTGTTCCAAGTACTCCCCAGATGTCAATACATCTAATCTTCATGACATCTTACAAGGTAGGTTCCTTTATGTTCCTTGTTTAATAAATAGGGAAATGGAGGCACAGAATGGTTAAGTAATCTGCCCAAGACCCACAGGAAGGAAGTGACATAACCACTATTTGAACCTAGACAGTGGGGCTCCAGGGTGCCTGCTCTTAACCCTTTCATTAGTGCTGACTCTTGTATGTGCATATAAATATCATCTATACAAAATTTACAAACACCCAACACAATGCTAAATAGTGTTTATGGATCTGTACCTATGATCTAGAAGTTTAATAACAGTCATGAGAATGGTTGACAGCAAAAATCAGATTAATAGTTACTTCTATGGGGAAATGGAGGGAATGGGATGGGATGGAGGGTGAGAAATTCATAGGACTTTAACTGTCTGTGCTGTTTTATATCTTTTAAAACAATCTGAAAAAAAATGAATCCAAATGTTAAGATTGGATAAACCTAAGTAAGATATACACTGAGTGGCCAAATTATTATGATCACCCCATCGGTACTTCGTTGGGCCACCTCTTGCCTTCAATACTGTGGCGATTGTTCTTGGCATTGACTCCACGAGATGTTGAAAGGTGATGCGAGGAATCTGACACCATGCCTGATGAATAGCACTGTCCAGTTCTGTGAGATTTGATGGTTGTTGAACCAGCTGCCTGATGGCTCTTTTAACTTCGTCCCACAAATGCTCAATTGGATTGAGATCTGGTGATTGTGGGGGCCACCTAAGCAAGGTAAAGTCTCCCTCATGTTCTTGAAAGCACTCCTGCACAATATGAGCACCGTGGCATGGCGCATTGTCTTGTTGGAAGAAGCCATCTCCATTGGGATATGCCATCAACATGATAAGATGAACTTGATCAGCAATGATACTTAGGTATGTTGTGCTATTCAGACGTTGTTCCACACGAATTAAAGGGCCCAAATCATGCCAGGAAAACATGCCCCAAACCATAACACTGCCCCCACCAGCCTGAAGGGTTGTACTCATGCATGTGGGGTGCATGCTTTCATGCTGTTTCCGCCAAATTCTCACTGCCATCTGCATGATGCAACTGGAAACGTGATTCATCGGACCACATGACTTTTTTTCCCAATGCTCAACTGTCCAATCCTTGTGTTCCTGTGCGAATTGTAGACATTTTATCTTGGTAACTGCAGACAGCAAAGGTTCGAACAGGCCTTCAGCTTCCATATCCCATACGATGCAGTGTACAGCTAATTTGCCTACAAATGTCAGGTGGTCATAATAATCTGGCCATTCAATATATATATAATCTTTCTATAATCTTTGCTATATTTGAACTTTTCAAAAGAAGAAGAAGAAAAAAAGAGAAGTAGAGGAGCTAAGTCTAAATTCACACAGTTTAGTGGCAAAGGCTGGACTTCTGACCCTTGGTTCAGTCTTTACTTCCCTAAGAGGTTGTACTTGATTGCTTTCTACACAGCCCAAGTTGCATGCTTTATGAGGTTTTACTGGGTGATAACATGCCTGTTATCTGTATGTTTCCACTTTAAGCCAGTCAGAGTGCATATTGAGTAAACTGGAGACAATATTTTTTAGAATTACATTTCATGTCTGGATCTTGTTTTCCTGATGAATTCCAGGTATAAGAATGCACTTTTCACCAATGCATTCCTTTGGGATTCTGTAAATAGCTATTTACCACAAAATTACTCACCAGCCTGACAATGGGGCCCTAAAAAAGACTTGATATTAGATTACTTGTCAGATTCCCAGTTTCTCTTCCTTTCAGTTAGGTTCTTTTTTGTTTTATCTGTGCTGAGCTTCAGCCAGTTGGACTTGGTCCAAGAAGCTACTTGAGTTAGTTCTTCAGAGATCAGGGAACCTGTTTCTTGGGTTTGTCACAACGACTCATGATACGGAGCAGCACAGTTATCCTGGTGGCACCAAAGTCCATGGGGTTCCAGATGTCCCCCCAGCGGCCTCTTGGATTACACTTAGCAGAAAGAGTGACAGATGAGCCACCCAGAGCACCTGCATTTTGAAATGTAACTTTTTCCAATTATTTTTAAATGTAATAAGTCACTCTCCCCAGTTCTTTAGTTTGAAAAAAAATAAAGTAAAATAAAATACTGACAATTAATCTATATTACAGGTGTTTCCTGCTCCATCCTGATGTAATATCAAAATACTCAAAGAGCACAAAATAAATAAACTTATCAAAGAAATGTACCACAATAAATTAACATAATTTGCTTTGATTATATTCCTTTTATTTTTATGTTTAAAATAATTGAGTGTTTGAAATTCATGGATTGAAATAAGACTTGTTGGTGATAGAAAAATGAGAGTTGTTTTTTACAGAACTGAAATAATGGATTTCCTTTTCTTTCTATAAATTCTTTTATTTAGATTTTGGTACTAAGTCTCAATTTAACAGTAGTGACCTAGACTATTTTTGGTCTCCACATTAAACAGAAAGCATTGCTTCTTTACAGCTCTTCTCTATATTCATGAGTTTGGAAGTTTTTTTGTTTTGTTTTGTTTTCTTTTTTAAATTCCACATATAAGTGAGATGTTGGGGTATTTATCTTTTTTTGTCTGACTTATTTAACTTAATATAATCCCTTCAAATTCTATTGATGTCATTCTTTATTAAGATTTCATTCTTTATTAAGACAACTCAGTGCACAAATTCTTGCATGGGTGGGGTCCCTTGGCCTGGCCAGAGATCAGGGTTGGCCGGGGGGAGGGACCGTGGGAGGTTGGCCAGCTGTGGGAAGTTGGCCAGCTGCGGGAGGTTGGCTGTTGGAGCACACTGATCACCAGGGGGCAGCTCCTGCATTGAGCATCTGCCCCCTGGTGGTCAGTGTGCATCATAGCAACCAGTTGATCAGTCGTTCGGTTGCTTAGGCTTTTCTATATATAGATTATATATATATTATCCCATCATATATGGAACACCTTCTTTATCCAGTTATCCATCAATGGACCATTAGGATGTTGCCATGTTTTGGCTATTGCAAATAATGCTGCAATGAATAAGGGGGGGGGGTCATCCATATATCTTTTCAAATTCGTCTTTTCATTTTTTTTCAGATAAATACCCAGAAGTGGAATTGCTAGAACACATGGTGATTTTATTTTTAATTTTTTGAGGAATGTCCATACAGTTTTCCATAGTGATTGCACCAATTTACTCTACCACCAACAATGCACAAGGATTCCTTTTTCTCCACATCCTCTCCAATACTTATTTCTTATCTTTTGGAGAATAGCCACTCTAACAGGTATGAGGTGATATCTCATTGTAGTTTGATTTATATTTCAAACTGATGATTAGTGATGTTGAGCACCTTTTCATGTACCCGTTGGCCATCAGTATGTCTTCTTTGGAAAAATGCCTATTTATCTCCTCTGCCCATTTTTTAATCAGATTGTATGTTTTCAAATTATAATTTTAAAATGATTTGCTCTAAGCAATCAAATGCAGAAAGACCTAGAGGAGGAGTTTTGTAGCTTGTTATGTTCTCAGTGAGGAATTACAAAAAGATCACTAAAAGGCTGGATTTCATTAGGAAGTTTTAAGAAGAAATATTTTTCTTGTCTTTACAGAAAGTCATGGGGCATCTGAATTTAAAAATTGTATACACTTCTGTTTAGTGAACCCTGAATATATTGTATTAGAGGTGGCTGGAGAGCAGAGAATGAATAAAAGGTGATATGTGAATAAATGGAGGTGGGGAGAGAGCATGGGGCTCCAGTTCAGAAAGGCAAAGGCTGAGAGAAATATGCTTAAAAACAAACAAATAACAAGAGCAACAACAAAGAAACCTAGTTGATTACCAGGAGAATGGAGTGACATAACATTGACTAATTCACCACATTGTCTGATACTCATCTATCAGGTTCCCTCTGAAGATGAAAATTCCCAGACCTATCTTTGATGAGTAAGAGAAAAAGAACATCTTAAAGTTCATCAAGTCCTAAAGCCAATGTGAGATAAACAGCGATCCATTAGCCCCTGCACTTGCTTTACTGATTGGACTTTCCCGACTGTTTGCTAGAGTTTTAGGACAGACAACAGATAACATGGTACAGAAACTCCAGGAAGACTGTTTACACTGGGGAACAAATGATTCCCAGAAGTGAATATTCAGCAGAGTTTGGAAAGAAGAGAAAAAATATTTTGAAGCAGAGAGAGGACAGATGCAATAATGAGGGTAACTGTTGCTAGTCTGTTCAAATTTTCTTGATTATGACCCATAATAAGTGACCCATATGAAATGCATTTTGTATTGTGATCCAGAAAGCACACAGATATAACAAACGTTTCAGAAAAAAATACCCTTAGAACATGCAGTGCACTCAGGGACGTTCTCTTTTATCTATTCTATTTTAGTTCTTTCAAAAAAAATGCCTGTTGCAAATTACTAAATTGATTTCATGATTAATTAATGGACTACTACAGGCAATTGCACACTTTCAGAGGCTGGTAAGTAGAATTGCCTAGGAGAGGAAATAATTCACTTTAGCTGAGGCAGAGATGAGGAAAATCATATTATAAGGGGAAAGAACACAAGAGTGGAGGTTCTGGAAGTCTCTTCATACAAAACATCAAGACAATAACTCCTCACAGTGCTGTCACTAAGTAGAAACAGCTTAGTTAGAGTGGCTGCCTGTTATTTCTTGAGACCATAACATACTAATGAGTTATCCTGCTCCCAGCTGCTCTCTCTCTCTCTCAACAGAATGTCAATCCCACTATACCTGGTAGGTTGAGATTCTAGTTTTTAGAGGATTTTCTTTCAACACATTCAGAGAAATAGTGAGTCTTCTACAAGATCACAGATGAAGGCAAGAATATTTTACAAGGTGTATGGAGTTTACTCAGAACCAGGATTTCTGGTAGACTTTAAGTCTGGGCTGGGAGGAGGAAATAAATCTGTTGGTTTCCTGAGTGCTCCCGAGCAGCACCTCAAGTCTATAGCAGCTCCTCCAAGGAAACAAGTTAAGTAGAGCAATGGGAAGGTTGGATCCCAGACCTGGAGCTCTCGGGCCTGGAGCTCCCAGTCCCTAAGCGTCTCATGCCCCAGACAGCACACTGGCACTAATTACTTTAAACCTTCGGTTTTGCCACTATGGCATCATTTCATTAATTGCTCTATGTCTAGTGCCTAGAAAGTACTTGGGACTTCATAGGGATTTATAAATCTTTGTTGAATAAATTAATAAATTCATGAGTTTCCCACCAATCCTGAGGATAAAGAAAAACTCAGAGTTCAAACTAAGTTGATTACAAGGTTATGGTTACTGAAATATGATTATTTACACGTTTGAGTTTGTAAACTGAGGGTCATATCAACTATAATTCTAATTCTACGTAGCCATTCTCCCACAATGCCTTTTCTGGCTCAAATTTTATTAGTATTTCTACATTAGTTTTCTTGAAAAACCTTTCATGATGTCATCACCCTTCTCTTGAATCCCATAGCGATCACTTAATGTCAAATTGAGACCACAGTTTTTACTTCTGTTTTCAAGGTTCTCTCCAACCCTATTTATATCTTTGCTCTGCCTTATTAATCACCTCTGGTATTCAACAGACTTTTTTCCTTTCTGGTTCAAACACATGCCATGTTTATTTGCACTTCTAAACCGTGGCTCATGCTGTCCCTACCACTCGGAATGCTTCCTTTCCATCCCATTCAGATCTACTCTGTCCTTAATAATATTCTCACGTCAGGCCAGCGTGGTTTCAGTGGTTTGAGTGTCAACCTATGAACCAGGAGGTCCACAGTTTGATTCCTAGTCGGGCACATGCTCAAGTTGCGGGCTTGATCCCCAGTAGGGGACATGCAGGAGGAGCCAATCAACAATTTGCTCTCATCATTGATGTTTCTATCTCTCTCTCCCTCTCCCCTCCTCTCTAAAATCAATTAAAAATGTTAAAAAATAATATTCTCAGTTCTCAGCATCTTCATGAACCTCCCCATTCCTATTCTGGTACTTACAGTGAACCCATCTGATTTCTGAGTTTGCATGACCAGGACCTGACAGTATTAGATATTTGCTAGACTTGATTATTGATTATTAAATAGATTATTTAACTGAATATTGGAAAAAAACTCACATTGAATATGAATAGATGTTTGGATGATATTTCCTGTGTTATGAAGGTTTTCCTAGAAAATATAAAATTACAGCCCATTTTATTTTATTTTTTTTAATATATATATTTTATTGCTTTTTTCACAGAGAGGAAGGGAGAGGGACAGAGAGCCAGAAACATCGATGAGAGAGAAACACCGATCAGCTGCCTCCTGCACACCTCCCACTGGGGACGTGCCCGCAACCAAGGTACACGCCCTTGACCAGAATCGAACCTAGGACCCTTCAGTCCGCAGGCCGACGCTCTATCCACTGAGCCAAACTGGCCAGGGCTGACAGCCCATTTAAAAAAAATACTTTATTTTTATTTTTATGAAATTTACAATATATAATACTATTTATATCATTCAATTTTGAGTATTGAAGAAAAGGGGCAATAAGTCCCCTAAAGAAAAAAAAGGGGGGATCAGTCCCCTCCATCCGACTAGGAAAATCAACTTGATTACCTTTTTATATACTTTATTTCCTTCTTACCACTTTTCCTTTTTTCCCCCTCTGCATCCAGTTTGGTTGGTCATAGCTAGTATTTCAAGAAAAACTAATATAAAATGTGTACACTGCCTATATCAATCTGGATATAATCAGGAATGGAAACCATATAGTGGGTTAAGTTTAATATAAAGAATTACTAAGCTCTGATAAGAAATTGGGAAACTATATGTGGTATTCTAGGGAGAGTACCCAAGGCAAGACAAATTTGGAGAAATCCACCTTTCCAAGGCTAAGGTTCAGATCCTATTGGATGTGTGGTTCAGCCCACTGGGTAGCAGATAAGTTTGCTGGTATATTCTGGCCACAGCTGTTCTGCAGTCCCTCTCAAGTGTAGGTGATCAGGATCCTGTGGGGGGGAGGGGCTTGTAGAGAGAATGGGGGCCTAGGCACAGGTGTGGCACCCTGGTCTACAGTGAAAGTGATAGCAAGTGCATGGAATGGGGATGCAGGTGTCAGTGAACAGTCAGTGATGACTGAGGGCGCCAGTGTGAGCAGGAGGCCTTGGGAGTCAGTTTTCATGTTGAGAAGGCTGCTCGAAGATTAAGGCCAGGCCAAACCAGACAAAGGCTGCAGGGTTGCTGACCCACTGTGCAACAGCAGGAAATACCAGGAGAACACCTTCACTCCTGCAGTGTCGCTCCAGTGCCCTCTGATGAGAAAACTAAACATAGTACTCTCTGTGGAGGTACCTAAAGGAGTTCTTCCTATTATCACAGAGCATATATTGAAGGGTGAATTGAAGCTGAAAGGCAATCTATATATATAAAAGCCTAAGCGACTGGCCAACCGTTCAACCTTCGACCGGTAGCTATGATGCACATGGACCACCAGGGGGCAGAAGCTCAATGCAGGAGCTGCTGAGCTGTGATGACTTGGCAGCTGCGGTTCTCAGGTGATGAACCGGGAATCAGAGAGGAGGGAGCCCAATTCCAGGGTACGTCACCCGAGAACCACCCTCTCACAATCCGGGACCCCTTCAGGGATGTCAAAGAACCAGTTTAGGCTCGATTCCCGCAGGCCAGGCCAAAGGACCCCACCGGTGCACAAATCCGTCCATCAGGCCTCTAGTAAAGTGATAACTAGTACAGTTAGATGTATTTGTACAGGACAAATGTATTTGGAGAGCATGTATGGATATGCTGGCAAAAAGAATCCATTATCAAGATACATCTGTAATCCTATATAATAAAAGGCTAATATGCAAATAGACCGAATGATGGAACAACTGAACAATCGGTCGCTATGATGTGTGCTGACCACCAGGGGGGTGTGCGGAACATGGTGGGCGTTGGCAGCAGGCAGCAGAGTGTGGAACATGGCAGTGTCGGCCTCAGGGGGATGGTGGAGCAGGTGAATGGGGGCGCCAGACCAAGGCGGGGCGCCGGTTGCTGTCATTGGGGTGAGCTTCTGGGGGTTACTGAAAATTCTTTGCATCCATGTGCCGCTGTCCTGCCAGGTGCTCGCACCTGCTGCCAGCAATGGCCCTGCTTGCCAACCCCGATCTCTCAGCTCTGTCAGTGGGTGTAAGTGGTGCTGCTGGCCCTGATTGCCCCTAAGGGCTTCTCCACCTCCCCCTGCTCCTGAGGGGCAATCAGGGCAGCAGCCGCCGCTCACCCCTGCTGATGGCGCTGGCCCCAATTGCTCTGGGCCGTCAGTGGGTGCAAGTGGGGCTGGCACCGTCAGCGTATGGGAGAGGCAGTGGCAGCGGGAGCTGGAGCAGGGCTGCCGGCAGACAAGGGACTGGGGGCCGCGGTAGGAGGGGCCAGACAGGGGTGCGGAGAATAGGCCCAGACCTGCCCCTGTGCCCACCGCAACCTCGTGGCCCACAATTCTTTTTTTTTTTTTAAATAGAGCATTTATTTTTTAAAAATGTACTGAGTAGACCAAATAAATGAAAATAAACAAGATTTCCCCTCCCCACCTAAAAAAAGTCTTTTTAGATAAACAACCTCAATATTTCCAGATGAAATGGGGTACTGGCGGGGCTGCCTGAGGAGCCGGGAGGTGGCACTTCAGGGTTTGGTGCCGGTTCTTCCCCTTTAGGCTGGAAATGTCTTCATAACAGAGCGCTAACAGCAATGTTTCTGGGTGGTTGGCCCGCTGTACCGCTGACAGTCTGACTATGGGTGAGTGACTGTCCTCGTCTGAAACACAGGAACACGGAGGGCAGCTCTGTGGTGGCTGGGAGGTGGCCTCGAAGAACACAGCTGTTCTGAGGTGAGGGGAACACCCAGGCCAGATCGGGCATCGCAGCTGCACCATGGAGGCTGCCTCCTGGGTGCTCAGTGGCTGTGGAAGGACTTCTCAGTGGCCCCTGGCTCCTAGATCTGATGGTGGATGTGTCCTTCATGCCCACTTGGGGAGAGACTGACCTTCAGCCAGCACCAGGGGTGAGGTGGGTGGCATGTCCCTCAAATGGTCTCTTTGGGAACATGCACCACAAGGGTCCGGGAAAGGGCCAGGAGTGTGGGCCCTGCAACAGCCGGCTATGGCCAAGGGCCCATCAACGCTCTGAACTTGGATTTCCTTAAAAGCTCGGTACCCCATGTCTGGGCCCCTTGCTGTCCTCCCCGCCCCCGCTGTCCTCCCCGCCCCCGCAAGGCCTGCACTGCAGGGCTTGTCTAAGATGGGACTTGGGCATCACTCTTCCCATGTGGACAGGGAGGGTGGTTGACACTTGCTGGGTTCCCTGGGCTCAAAGAGTCCCCCCAGCAGCCCCTCCTGCATGTCAGAATCCTGGGGCAGCCATCCCGTCCTCCCCTCAAGCCTCTGAGGCAGTTCCACCGTGACTTGCTGTTCACACAGGGAAAGTGAGGCTGAGAAGGGAAGGCCCAGCTGGAGGTGAGCTGTGAACCAGCCAGGGAAGGCTGCCAGCCTAACACTCCTGTCAGGTGGTCGGGGGAAACGCAGGGCCATCACCGCCAGTAACGGTAGCGCTTGAAGTGGAACCAGAGCTGGAAGATGCCATTCGCGAACTGGCAGCGAAAGCCGTGGCGATGGGAGTATTCCCACTCGCAGTTGATGATCTTGAAGGCGATGTCCTCGTAGGGCGGCCCGGCGTGGAAGCGCAGGGTGGCGAAGTCCTTGTTGTCGGGGCAGGCCTCCAGGAAGTACTGGGGGGTGGAGCGCTTGTCGATGAGGTCGGGGTAGAAGATGTTGAACTTGTAGCCCTGCACGATCTTGGGCGGGGGGTTGTCGAAGTCGTAATGCGTCTGGTTGTACTTGTTCCACTCGAAGCCCGTGTGCACGCGGTTGAAGAAGCGTGGCTTGCGAGGCCGGTACTTGTCAGCCCACAGGTAGGCTTTGCCCGTCAGGGGCATCTCCACGCTGAACTGTGCTTCGTCCTGGCCCATACCCTCTTTGGCGCGCCGGAAGAAGATGTCCTCCGCACTCTCACTTGCATCGCCTGTGGGACGAGGGAGGCACCACTGAGCTCGTTTCCGGCCCCCCCAGGTGGTGAGAGGGCAGCCCGAGCCTCCCCGCCTTACTAGGCCTCTCACAGAAGAACTGAGGCTCAGGGTCAGGCACAGGGAGTGGCAGGCCCTGCCTGCCCAGTGCCCCATCCTCCGCCCTCCATGCTCACTGTCCTCCCAGTGTGGGCACCGAGCATATGCATCCCGCCGAGTGGCCGGAGCGCCTGCGGTTACAGACCGGCCAGGGGACCCCGGGCAGGGCCTTCCTGAGGCTGTTCCCCTTCTGTACGCTGTTCCCCTTCTGTACCCAGGACAACGGTAGCTCAGGGGGCGAGGGGCCCCCTCAGTGAGTAGCATAAGGAGCTCACAGCAGGGCTGGGCACAGGATGTAAAACCATTGCCCTGGCCTGTTGTGCTCAGTGGTTAGAGCATCAGCCTGCGCACTGAGGGGTTGTGGGTGCAATTTCCAGGCAAGGGCACATACCTTTTTGGTTGTAGGTTCAATCAATCCCCAACTCTGGGCAGGGAGCGTGTGGGAGGCAACCAATAGATGTTATCTCTCACAACGTTTCTCTCTATTTCTCCCCTCGCCCTCCCTTTTACTCTCTTTAGAAAAAAAAAAAAAATGGAAAAAATATCCTCAGGTGAAGACCAGCAACAAAAAACCAAAACAACCCCGACCCCTACCCCCACAAAAACCACCATCCCTCTATCCTTGGGGCCAGCCGGTCACCAAGCCCAAATGAATGAGTGAGTGAGTAGACCAATGGATGGATGCTCACAGACAGGGAGGGGAGGGGGGACAGAAACAAGATCACCGTCAAGTCCTCTGGTTGGCCCCGGCCCCAGCAGCCCTACAGCACACACCCAGCTGCCTCGTTTGGTGAGTACCTGTGACCTGGAGCTGCTGC
>NW_005871397.1:411857-413986 GCF_000147115.1 Myotis lucifugus | reverse complement strand
CGTCAAGCGACTGTTGCAGCACACACATGCTGAGCATGCATGCGCGGTTTGCAGCGGAGCGGTTGGAATCGTTGCTAGGTTTTGACGCTGAGCGTTCTGCCCTGCCTTTCTAGAAACAGCGACTGTGCTTCCAGGATATTTGGCGCGCTCGTGTGTTCTCCCCCACCGTTGCCCTTTGTCATCCAGGCACCACCGGTTTTGCTGCCCATGGCTCCCCGCTCCGATGTCGGCTTCGACTCCCGCTACAGCTCCGCTGCCTTCGGCCCCTGCGACCCCTACGACCCGTCGACCTCGAGCACGAGCCTGTATCCCGAGGATCATCTGGGATGATGGCTGCGCAGACACAAACATCCAGGGCCTGCGCCTGGGGGGCTTTCCTCCGCCAAGGTGAGCGCCGGGCTGCCCCGTCCGAGCCTGAGCGAGGAGGTGAGAACCCATCCCGCCACCCTATCCGCGGGGACTCGAACGCCTTGTAACCAACCTCCCAGCTCCTGGCTGTCAGGAACTCGCCCGTCAGGCAGTGCCAGGAGCAGTCCCGTGTGGGTCCTCGTGCCTCAGGACAGGAGGCACCCGGAACTGTTAGTGGGGCCCACAATTCCTTTCAAGGTGCACGAATTTGTGCACTGGGCCCCTAGTGGACAAATAAATACAATTAAATCACACTTTTCAAATGGCAGCACAATAAAAGTATTTAGATATATTATTTTTCTATACTTTTAGAATTTTTTAAAAAATTGAGGTGTATCAAACATATTATAAATCACACAAATCATAAATGTATATGTATTTTTAGTTTTTACATATGTACACACATTTTCCCTGTTTTACAACTGAGAACACTGAGACACAGAGAGAGTAATTTGACCTTGGAGAATTGCACTTAATAAATGCTATTAAATATTAGATATTATTAGTAATGTAGAGGGATTAGTTAAGTTAAAGGGTTGTATAAGGATTGTGTGGTCCCAAGCAATCAATATATTTGTCAATCTCAGACAGACACCCCTCTTCCACACCAATTTATTTTAATTTTTTTATTTTATTTTTTTAAAATATATATTTTATTGATTTTACAGCAAAGAAGGGAGAGGGGTAGAGAGTTAGAAACATCGATGAGAGAGAAACATCGACCAGCCGCCTCCTGCACACTCCCCACTGGGGATGTGCCCCCAACCAACGTACATGCCCTTGACCTGCATCGAACCTGGGACCCTTCAGTCCCCAGGCCGATGCTCTATCCAGTGCGCCAAACCAGCTAGGGCAACATCTAAATATATTTTGATTTTTTACAGAGAGGAAGGGAGAGGGATAGAGAGCTAGAAACATCAATGAGAAACATCCACCAGCTGCCTCCTGCACACACCCTACTGGGGATGTGCCCGCAACCCAGGTACATGCCCTTGATCAGAATCGAACCTGGGACCCTTCAGTCCACAGGCCAACGCTCTATCCACTGAGCCAAACCGGTTAGGGCCACACCAATTTTGAAATCTATTTCTTATTGGAAAACTAAGAGAAGTCAGAAGTCAGAAGTCCTGGTTCTCAACTACTTTCCTTAATAAAATCTACTTTACAGAGCTGTCCTGAAGGTAAAAATCAGCCTGCTCAGGGAAAGCACGTTGTCAATTATAAAGCACTAGTATAATAGGTGTTCGATTTATCTTCTGCAGGGCTTCAGCAATTTAGAAGAGTGCTTTCTCCATTCCAGCCCTTTCTGCAAAACTCCCTCATCCTTCCCGACCCCAAGAGTTTTTAATTAAGTACTTTTTCCGTTCAAGAGAAAAGTTTTCCGCCAGCTGAAAGCCCCAAGGCCAGGGTAAAGATGGAGGGCGGTCAATTACAGCCACTCCGACAGAATCCGACTACTCAGGGAGGTTTAAGCAGCTGTATCTTCTGGTGTAAACAACATCTCAGGGGCGACCCACCTCCCCACCTGGCGCCCTCTTCGACTGGGATCCAGAGCACGCCGGGAATTGTAGTTTCCGAAGGCCCAGTTCAGTCAGCGCATGCGCTCGGAGCTCCCGATCCTCCCCCTCCCCGCCCTCGCCCCCGCCCCCGCCACTCCCGGATAAGGAAGTGGCCAGTGATGCCACGCGTTCTTCGGGCCGTGGCCGTGGGCTTCTGGGAAT